>NC_048910.1:226210-299117 GCF_011077185.1 Oxyura jamaicensis
AAAAAAAAAAAAAAAAAAAAAAAAAAAAAAAAAAAAAAAAAAAAAAGCTGGGTCATGTTTCTCCATTGACCTACTATCTCCAAGAGTACAACAGTGCAAGAAACAGTACTTGGCTTTCCAGTACAAGAAAGACAGAGACATACTGGAAAGACTCCAGCAAAGGGTCACAATGATGTTTAAGGGATTGGAGCACCTGTCATATAGAACTGGGACTATTTAGCCTCAAGAAAAGAAGGCTCAAGAGGGATCAATGTGTATAAAAATCTATGTGGGGCACTAAAAAATAAATCAGATACAGTCTCTTCTCAGTGATACCCACTGAAAGTACAAGATGCAGTGGGCACAAGTTAGAACACTGAAAATCATATTTATACATAAACACTATAAGAGATTGCCCAGAAAGGCTGTGTAGTCTCCATCCTTGTATGTATTCAAAACCTCAGCAGTGAAGCAGGACCAGGTGATCTCCAGACATGTGTTTCAGCTCAGCAATTTTGACAAGACCAAGGCAGCTTCCCTGACTGCTACCAACAGACCAGGCCTAAAGGAGTCCACCTGGAACCCTGTTACGGACCTAGTACCTTCCCGTGTTCTCTTCTTGTGGAAGAGACCTACAAACATCATTAAGTCCAACTGCCAGACCGCTTCAGGGCTGACCAAAAGTTGAAACATATAATGAAGGGCATTATACAAATGCCTCTTGAACACTGACAGGAATGAGGCATCAACCACCTTGCTAGGAAGCCCATTCCAGTCTTTGATCACCATCAAAATACAGATTTTTTTCCTAACATCCAGTCTGAACCTCCCCTGGCACAGCTTTGTGCCATTCCTTCATATCCTGTTACTGGTTACCAGGGAGCAGAGACTGGCACCTCCATCTCCCCTCCTCTGAGTCTTGCAGAGAACAAGATCACCTCTGAGCTTCCTTTTCTCCAAACTAGACAAACTAAGTGTCCTCAGCTTCTCCTTGTAGGACATGCTTTCCATGGGATCCCTTTTGATCTATTACAGCTCTATCTTCTCCAGAGGTTATAGACATATTTTTTCCTAATTATCCCACACACACATCCCACTCATCCTCCAGCTCTCATTGCTTCTATCATTGCCATAACAGGGATCTCCCAGACATCACTTCCTTCTAATCCACCACTGTGGGCATGCAGCAACCATGGTAGTAGGAACTGAAGAGTGCCAAACCTCTTGACCTCCCTTTGCCTCTCTTGTGTCACGTTTTCTACAGTTTTGGTCCTTTCCTTGATCTCCTGTGATGAATGAATTGAAAATACATTTTTGCCAGCAGGAGAACCCATGAGGCAAAGGCATTCCTCAGGAATGCCCATCTCTAGCACTGGAGTTTGTTTCCCACAGGCCACCTTCATGGTTTTCTCAGAGCTGTCCAACTCCACATTTGCCATTAAAACCAGTCCTGGTTAATAGCCAGGCACAGATACCCATTTTTCATTGCAAGAGTCTAGCGCTACCATTCAGTGTGAGTAAGCACACAAAGGGGAGGTGCGTGACCTATCCTCAAATCCTGGGTAAGATGGCCAGAGCAATGCAGAAGTATGCAGATGCTCCTCGTGATCAACACTGGCAGCTCCACAGATCTGCAGCCTAAGAAGAGACATAGGTGCTGCTCGTGCAGTACAGTTCCTCCCAAGTCAGAGTTAACATTAGGAACAGTCCTTCCTCCTCATTTGTCCAGAAGGAACCTGCATGCTGCAGGCTGGATGCTAAACTAACCATTCAATGCTAGAAGAGAGTCCCCGTTCAGCTGCTGTTTTGGTCCTTTCTCACTTTCCTCTTTCAGTTCAGGAACAAAACAAAGAGCAGACTTTAAGGGAAATTTCACTGTTGGTAAATGTGAAGTAGTGTGAATGAGAAAATCCAGCCTACCTATCTGTGTACAGTGACAACCTTAAAATTACAAAGGCTTCAGAAAAAGGACATCTCCTTTGGGTAGCAGCCAGCCACCTGACAGACTTTGCTGCAAGGAGAAGCAGTATGTGCCATGAAGGGTAAACCCTGCCACCCTGGCACACCTTGGACAATGCCACAAGCCATGTTCATTCACTGCTGTGGCAGAGTATTCAGCCAGTTGTCCTTAAGGGTAATGAGTTATGGGTCTACAGAGAGAGGAGTACAGGTACCCACTAGAGTGAACAACAAGGAATGGGGAAATTAGGGCAGAGCCAAGGGAAGGATTCTATCTTCCTCTTTCAACAGAAGTGTGTAGCTAAAAAATCTACCTCACAACATAGTGCAGAACCTTACCAAAAGCTGCAGGGCTGGAGCACTCAAAGACAACATGAGTGCAGGTTGGTACTGAAAGGAGAATCATGTTCATGCCTCCATTTGGCTGTGTGTTTTCCTCACCTCCCTGGTGCTAGTTCCAGTGTCTATGTGGTTGAGTGGCAGCTTGGATCAGAGAATGGAAAAGGAGGGTATTACTGTCATGGTGTCTTTCAGTTAGATCATGTTCTCGAGCAAGCTAACCACACACCTAACCACCAGGGAAAGGCTACTTGCACAGAGCCACAGGAGAGACATGTTAACAGATCTTTCTCATTCTCACACATCCACTTAACTGCAATGTGTGCTAGCTACCTGTGGTCCCATAAATTTAGTTAATTAGCTCTTGATCCTCAGTACAAGAAGGACATCAGAGCCGTGGAACGTGTCCAGAGAAAGGCTACGAAGCTGGTGAAGGGCCTTGAACACAAGTCCTGTGAGGAGCAGCTGAGGGAACTGGGGTTGTTTAGTCTGGAGACGAGGAGGCTCAGGGGAGACCTTATTGCTCTCTACAACTACCTAAAAGGTAGTTATCTTCTACCTGAAAGGTAATTATCTTCTCACAGATAACTAGTGATAGGACTAGAGGGAATGGCCTCAAGTTGCTCCAGAAGAGGTTTACGTTGGAAATTAGGTGACATTTCTTGTCAGAAGAAGTCGTCAGACATTGGAACGTGTTGCCCAGGGAAGTGGTGGTGTCACTGTCCCTGTGGGTGTTCAAGGAAAGGATGTGGTGCTTAGGCACATGGTTTAGTTGGTGATATTGGTGGTAGGGGGAAGGTTGGACCATATGATCTTGGAGGTCTTTTCCAACCCTAATGATTCTATGAATTCTTTACCTATTAACACTGGTCTACAGACCTTATTAGGAACAACCTCTGGAGGAAAAGAAAACATGCCAGAGTAAGCACCTCTCAGCACTTGTCGTCTTCCTTATCTTCCTTCTGAAGGCTTATTCAAGAGACAGGCATCTGGGCTGCAGGTACCATCAGGCAGCAACAAAGTTTTCATTCATACATGAACCTACGGTCAGACAGGCACAACTAGGAGCTCTAAGCACCATTCTAAGCACAGCATAACACACCCATAATAAGTGGCAAGAGAGGAGTTTGAAAGAGGGAGGTGATATAAAACCAATCATTGTGTATGACTTCCCACTGCCTTTGTTGAGCAAAGTTTGTCTCATCTCATGATACACTTTGCCTCAAACAATGTCTAAATTCGTGGTTAGATGTGTAAATATTTGGCAATGTAAAAGACCACAAACATTCACATATCTCAGTAAATGATCTTGTAGGTGGCAAAACTGACAAACAAAAGGACTCCCACACTCCTAAACTAAAGCAAAAAAAAAAAAAAAAATCCCAAATGCTTCAGCAGCAGTGAAAAGTCTCTGGGCTCACTCTTCTAGCATTGAGGGTGGAAATTTTGCATCCTCTTTTCTGTCCTTGCAGGTAAGAATGAGAAACAGAAACTTCATTGAAATACCAGGGATATTTTATTCATTTGGACCAGAGAATCTGAAAGGCAAATGCAAATTTGCAGGCAAAACATTGTTCTACTAAAAAGAACCTTCTGCTCACAAAACATTGTTCTGCATGCACCTCGGTGGGTGTGGTTCTGCTGAGGGCTGTGTACTCACCCTCTGGATTTCTCAGAGGGTGAGCATGAAAAGCCTGGGACAGATAGTGTCTTCCTTGCATATAAGCAAAGCAGGCTATCTGATTCTCCTTAGAAATCTGGAAGACAAACAGAGGCTGACTTGCGAAGCCCTGCACTGCTAACCACATCAGCCCTGTCACTGCAGGACTCACATCCTAGGTTAAGTTCCAAATGATGCCACACAGTATCACACACATACAGAATCACACACAGAATCATCTAGGTTGGAAGTGACCTCCAAGATCACCTAGTCCAACCTCTGACCTAATACTAACAGTCCTCCACTAAACCATATCACTAAGCTCTACATTTAAACGTCTTTTAAAGACCTCCAGTGATGGTGACTCAACCACTTCCCTGGGCAACCAGGGCATGGTCATCAAGGGAAGGGCTGATGGGCTCATAGCAGATTCTTGCTTTGGTACATGTTGTTTCAAAATTCACTTTCAGAAATGCAAGATTCTGAAGACACTATTTGTGGATGTGTATTTCTCACCCAAATTGTGTCTTGTTTCCAAAGGAAAGAAAGTAATAAACTCAGAGGCAAGCAGTTCTGTGGGAATACAGCTGGTGCCCTAGATGTCATGGCCCTGAAGTGCGCAGACACTAAATGAGCTGCTCAGCATCCTGATGGAAAGATCATGACCTTTGAGTGAGGATCTCTGAGGCTCTCTGGGGCAATGCCACACATACCGACAGCAAGGTATCGCCAGCCAGCTGGGGAGCTGTGGCAACAGAAGGGACACATCTGAATCTTCCACACAATAAACCCAAGATCTATTTAGTGGAAGGAAATAAAAAGGAGACGGAGAGGGAGGGGGAAGAGGAACTTGCCCAGCATTTGGTCCACCCTGCATGACTGACAGGATCTGCATCACCTCTGCCACTGAATTCTGCTGCTGTTTAGCAATTGTGAATGAAATGTCCAAAGGAGCCTGTAGCTCAACGTAGAGCCTGAACTCTGCCACTCTGTGGCTACAACTGTGGGTACCAAAGGTTCTTGCTGCCGGACCAGGACTGGGCAGGCTCCTCCTTCTCTGGTCCTTATCAGCACCAAGCACGCTCCGGCTCTTGGGTGGCCAAGGCAGTTTTCCTTCCCTGGGCACAGGGCTGACTGATGCCGAGGTGGGTCCCCGACGGAAGCGCCGCTGTGCTGCCGTGCGTCGGCCCCCGTGCGCTGCTGGCACTTCCCAGTGAGCCGAGCTGGCGTTCAGGGTGCCCTCGCTGCCGGCCAGCGGCTCAGCCCCGGGCAGTGCCCGGCGCGCAGAGTGCGGAGCGGTGATGACACCGCTGCAGGACCGCTCCGGGCCCCGGCCCGGCCTGGCCCGGCCCGGCCCGGCCCTGCCCGCCGGCGCTCCCCCCTCCCTCGCCC
The DNA here is from genome assembly GCF_011077185.1 of Oxyura jamaicensis. Lineage (NCBI taxonomy): Eukaryota > Metazoa > Chordata > Aves > Anseriformes > Anatidae > Oxyura > Oxyura jamaicensis. Next base: position 231,540 of record NC_048910.1, read on the forward strand.
GCGCCTCCCCGCCGCCCTCTCGGTGCAGCTCGCGGCCCTGCTCCTACCTCCAGGAGCTGCACGTAGCTGGCCGGGAACCAGCCGCGCAGCCCGTCCTCTTTCTGCCCTTCCCACCAGCCGCCGTCCGGCACCTGCAGCACCGTGATCAGCTCCCCCGCGGCGAAGCGGAGCCCTTGCCGGTGCCGCTCCCCGGAGAAGGGGTACAGCGTCTGGCAGCGCGAGCCCGACATGCTGCCAGGCAGGCGGCTGCGCCCCGCCGCAGCCCGCAGCCCGCCGCCCGCTGCGCGGCCTCGGCCCCGGCCGTCGCTCAGCGCCCGCCCGGGGCGCCGCCGCCCGCCCCACGGCGCGCAGGGCTGCGGGAGGACCCACTCTGGCCGCGCCCCTCGCCCGCCCCGTTCCGCTCCCAGGGCGTGGCGGCCGCCGAGCGCGGGCGAGAGCAGGGCAGTCCCGGCGCCGGGCGCCACCAGACGCTAATGGCTCTCAGGCCGCGGAGGGGGAGAGGCGGGGAGGGGGGAGGGGGGGCGAAAGGGGGAGGAGAAGGAGGTTAAAAGAGGGGGAAGGGAGAGGAGAGCGGGATGAGGTAGAGAGAAGGGGGAGGGAAGGGGCGGAGGAGGGGAAAGGGGACGGGGACGGGGACGGGGACGGGGACGAGAAGGAGAAGGTGAAGGAGAAGGAGAAAGAGAAAGAGAAAGAGAAGGAGAAGGAGAAGGCCCCGGGATGTGCAACCCACTCCGCGTGAAGCGTGTGCCTGCGGGACACCGTGTGTGAGAGACTGTATGACAGAGGCCGTGTGTGTGTGTCAGTCAGAAACACCGCGTGGGTGTCTGTGGCACGCTCTGTGACGCCGAGTGCGTGTCTGTAAGAGACACCGTGTGTGTGACCCTCTATATGTGTCAGTATGCAAGACACCACCACGTATCTTTATTTTGGTTATGATCCCCAATTCCGTGTGCACAACCTGCTCTGGGTGGGCATGCCAGGCTCACTCTGCAGCACATCTGTGCCTCCCATGTGTGTAAGACACGCATGTCTTTGTGCATCCAGGTGTGTATGAACCTGTGCATGTGGCTCTGTGCAGAAATGCACACCTGACTCATTGCATTACATGTGATTCGCACATACATTATGCACACATGCCTCTACATATATGGACACTGACGGGGATGTGCGTATGAAGCCTATACATACAGGTATGTGCAACCTATTGAAGGGTGTGCTGCCTGGCCACGTGCTGGGGGGGAGGGGGGCAGGTAGAGAGGGGCTTGTGTGAGAAGCCCATATCATACATGAGATCTCCTTGTGTGTGGGTGTACCTAAGACACCAGATACACATACCTGAGTGATTGTACTATTGTGTGTTGCGTTTACAGGACACACATTCATGTATGAGAATCCCACAGCTACATGTGCAAAACTTAGCCTTGCATGAAGACATACACTTTTGCTGTCACACCTGTGTGCGAGAGACTGTTGTGTTATTGACTGGTGTTTATGTAACTCTTAGGCTGAGCTTTGTGTGTTTGTGTGTGGTTCACCCTGAATGTGCAAAAATCACTTATAGATAAGACTGACCTATGTGTTTACGAAACAATCATATGAGACCCAACCACATCTGTATGACTGTGTGTTTGTGTGTAAGCATGCTATATGTCACTGAATGGGTGAGTCCCGCTTGTGTGTTTTTGTGTACCAGACTTGTTTCAGTGTGCACCACTGTGTTTGTGTACAGCTCCATGTGAGAGGCTCTCATCTGTGTTTGTGCTACCCACAATCTGCGCCTGTAGGATTGTGTCTGTAGTACATGTGGCATGTGGATGAGAGGGAGAGCCACACTTCTGCATGTGCAAGAGTCAAGAAAGCATGAATGTGTGGAAGGAATGAGGCAAAATGATTTGGATCTGCCTTACAGACATCCCACAGCCATATCTAAGCCTGCTACCCAGCATCCTTTTGTAGTCAGTGGGGAGGAGGCTGCAAAACCTGCTGCATTTGGAAGTCTGTGAGACAAGACACCAGGAGCCCTTGGGTCCTTCTCTCCATGGGCAGGTCTGGACATGTCCAGCTCACATGTCCACATCTCCTTTGATACGCACTCTGTTGATTGCCTCCCAGACACTGTGTGTTCATGGGTGAGCAGGTACACGTTGTTGCATTAAAGGGGTGTAGTCAATTAACTGCTATGGGTCCGGTCAGATTCAGGGTAGCTGATTAACCGTTACGGGTCCAGCTGGATTCAGAGCACTGAGCACTGAACTACACGGTCACGGATTCACCAATAACGTATAACCATCCTTACTCTAGTCGCATTCAATGAGAACTATTACGGCTAAACAATGCAGTCAAGTGTAATTTATTACAGCAACAGGTACACAGGTTCTTTGGATTGCCGGCAATAGTTACTGTCTCCAAAAGCAAGCTAGCATGCATGAATACAAAGGTGTGCAGCCTGGAAATTAATGTGTTAAAAGGCACAAAGACTCTATAGAGATTTCTAAGTTTTCTGTGGAGACACACAGTGTAATCAAGTGTTCAAATCTCACTCAAAGGCATCCCAATGGGGTGGAAGAGAGGCTCAGCCCATCAACTGATCCCAGGAGTCAGGAGGTCCTCGATATGGTGTATTCCCTCGGGATGGTATCTCTCCTGACAATGGTATCTTCCCTAACATCCCCTCTCTCTTAGGCCAATTTATATTATTTTCTATCTTTTAGGTGGAGCTTGAGTGACTCTAGTCAAGCATATCTTAGTTATGATTGGTGAAAAGTTTTCCCGTCTCCGTTTAAAGTAATAGGCTCTGAGGAATTCAGGGCGCATGCTCAGTGAGGGGTGGTTGCAACTTGGAGACGGGTAGCTTTTGGGATGGAGGTGTGTTTTGGTATCATAATGATATTATAATGAGCAAAAGTACACTAGAGTACAGCATTTGTCAAAACCTGACAGGTCATTGGCTCAGGGTAGCAAAAAGTGTGGCTTAATGGTCTCGGTGTGCACAAGAACAATTGAGTCCCCACCTAGTCACAGCCTAGCCATGGTGTCTTCACTCCACTCTACGCTCTGTGCTGTTCCTTAGAGCCAGCACACCAGGTTCCCCCAGCACCATAGCATCTAAGGTTGGAAGCCTAGGGAACACTCAGGTAATGCAGCTATGCCCTACCCTGAAAGCTTCTTCAATGCTGTACATTTTCTTTAAAATGTGAATGTTAGTTTTGTTTTCCTAGTTACTTTAGGCAATTGCACCATACACGGGTATCTACTTCCAGTGCACTTGTGAGAATCACAGAATAACAGAATTGTAGAGGTTGAAAGGGACCTCCAGAGATCACCAGGTCCAACCCACCACCAATGCAGGTTCCCTAGAGCAGGTTGCACAGGTAGGTGTCCAGACGGGTCTTGAATATCTCCAGAGAAAGACCCCACAACCTCCTGGGGCAGCCTGTTCCTGCTGTCACCCTCACCATGAAGTTCTTTCTCATATCAGTGCAGAACTTCCTGTGCTCTGTTTTGTGGCCATTGCCCCTTATCCTGTCCCCACAAACCACTGAAAACAGGTTGGCCATATCCCTTTGACTCCCACACTTCATGTATTTACGAATGTTGATAAGATCCCCCCTCAGTCTTCTTTCCTCAAGGCTGATCAGACCCAGGCCTCTCAGCCGTTCCTCATAGGGAAGATGCTTCAGGCCCCGTATCATCTTTGTGGCCCTCCGCTGCACTCTTTCCAGGAGATCCTTGTCTTTTTTCTACCAGGGAGCCCACAACTGGACACAGTACTCCAGGTGAGGCCTGACCAGGGCAGAGTGGAGGGGGAGGATCACCTCCCCTGACCTGCTGGCCATGCTCCTTTTAATACACGCCAGGATCCCATTGGCCCTCTTGGCCACCAGGGCACACTGCTGGCTCATGGCCAAGGTGTTGCCCACCAGGATCCCGAGGTCCTCCTCTGCAGAGCTCCTCTCCAGCAGGTCATCCCCCAGCCTGTACTGATACATGCGGTTGTTCCTTCCCAGGTGCAGGACTCTACACCTACTTTTGTTAAACCTCATTTGGTTTCTTCTTGCCCAGCTCTCCAGTCTGTCCAGGTCTTGCTGAATGGCAGCATGGTCTTCTGGAGGGTTGGCCACTCCTCCCAGCTTTGTGTCGTCAGCGTACTTGCTTAGGATTCCCTCGTCAAGGTCATCAATAAAGATATTGAACAAGACCAGACCCAGCACCGACCCCTGGGGAACACCGCTAGTCACAGGCCTCCAGCCAGACTCTGCGCCACTGATCACCACCCTCTGAGTTTGGCCAGTCAGCCAGTTCTCAACCCACCTTACTGTCCATTCATCTATCCCACACTTTCTCAGCTTTGTTTTGTGGCCCGAACTCCATCAGGGTGTAGAGTAGAGGGGAGCAGTACGGCAACAGGCCCTGAGGTGTTCACTTTTCAATATGACGGGCCTGAAACACGAGGGCAATGGGTTGTGGGGAGTGGGGCATTAGAGAAGGGATTTGAAATACCTCCTCAACAGCTAGAGGAAGGGCTTTGACTTTTAGTCGTCAGTAATACGGTACCAACACAGCAGGCAGGGGATGCGCCCTTGATAGCATTGACCATGGGAGTCGGCTCTCACCCCCAGATGAACATCACTTTGGTGATCACTGGTCTTATCAATCCTATACCACCTTCTGTGAAATTACCAGCGCTGGTGGACACGGGAGCGCACGTCACGGTGATTCCCAGAGCTCGATGGCCCAGGAGCTGGCCGCTTCGTCCTTTCTTGACATCTGTACAGGGTGTGGGTGGGAGAGAGTATGGCAGTAGGAGCAGACACCCCATTATGTTCTCCTGGGTGGATAATGGGCTGACTGTGGAGGCTGGATGCTTGCTCGTAGGCTCAATGCAATGGTTACGACAGTTTGCGTTGCTAATACCAAATGAAATGAAGACCTTCACGGACCTGCTGCAGGGTGACACGGATATGACGGCGCCACGACGATTGCTGCCTACATATCAAAAGTTGTTGCAGTCTTTCTTTTCACGCGTGCAGACAGGCGGGCTCGCAAGGCGAGAACTGGGGAAGGGGGTTCCGGCACACATCTTATTGCAGCATGAGGGGGCGGTCATAATCTTACATCAAGGGGACAGTCGACACCTGCTGCTCTTTGGGTACTGCGCGGCCCCAAAGGTCGCGTTACCACAGTGGGAGGACCTATTGGCCCTCGCCATACAGCGGGCCTGCACAAGGACAGTTGGATGCTCCGGTGCAGAGCCCACGTCAATTTCATGAGAGTTAGCTGTAACCTCGTTGGACTTGTTGCAGCATAATAGTATGTCATTCCAGGCCGCGCTGGCTGGGTATCCTGGTCAGGTGGAAGCAACACAGACTTCCCCTTGGTCAATGATTGCAAAATTTATCACCATACTGCTGGTGGTCCCACTTGCCCAGCAGCTGCTGAGAGCCTGCACAGTGTTCACCGATGCAGCAGGGTCGACACACAAATTCGCGGTGGTGTGGTGGGATGGGATCAGATGGAATCAGGAGGTCAGGCAAGAACCGGGGGTGTCACTTCAACAACTGGAGTTGAGAGCCGTGTTGCTTGCCTCGGCACGCTTCTCAAACGAGCCCTTGAATATTATCACAGACAACCAGTATTGCAGCTGTACAACCCTCCCCCCGCCCCCCCTTTCATAACTGCTACATTGTTATACAATGCCCTCTCGAAAAGACCCATAACTGCTACATTGTTATACAATGCCCTCTCAAAAGACCCTGGCCTGTGTTTATCCAACACGTACATAGTCACACAGAGATCCCTGGGTTTATCACAGAGGGAAACTGGGTGGCAGATACTGCCTGCTACATGCTTGACCTTCAAGCGGCGAAAGCCCAGTCCCACCGCCAGTTCCATCAGTCCGCCCTGAGTTTGCACCAGCAATTCAATCTGCCACTGTCAGAAGCGAGGAATATAGTGGCAGCTTGCCGCGCTTGTAATACTGCGGCGCCCATGCCTGCTGGGGTTAACCCTCGGGGTCTCTGCCCGAATGAGCTGTGGCAGATGGATGTCACAGTGTTTACACCCTTCGGGAGGCTGAAATACTTGCATGCAGCCGTTGACATGTAAAGTAGTTTCATGTGGGCTACCACCAGCACAGGCCAGAAAGTGAAACAGTGTTTTGTCACACCTCGTATGGCCATTACGGTCCTGGGAGTGTCGGTCACCCTAAAGACTGACAATGGTCCTGCTTATGTTAGTCATGCCTTTGTCTGGTGGTGTGCAGCATGGGGTATTAGGCTCATTAGGGGTATCCCTGGCAACAGCCAAGGTCAGGCGATCGTGGAACGGGTGCACTGGACCCTCAAGGAGTGTCTTCGGGCGCTTAAGGAGGGGGGAGGCTTGGATACTCTGGAGCTATGCCCACATGCTTTGCTCCTGCGAGCTCTCTTCTCCTTGTTTCCTGCTTTATGGAGGTGGTCGGGCTTACTTGATTATTCCTTCTAATGCGTATGGTGGACCCTGCGTGCTTGGGACATTAGTGTTCAGTCTGCTTTCGCCTGACGACATCAAGGCTATGGCAGGGATGGGGAGCCATCACAAGCGCTCGCTGAAAGACCCTACACTAGGTCTGGACTGTGATGACGGATGGTATTTGAATACCTGAGCGCAGACTATTGTTGAAACCAGGAGCGCGGCGACCAGGAGCGCGGCGAACAGGGCGTGGCGCGTCAGAGGGGAGTGGCGCGGCAGTTAGCGCGGCAGTTCGCGCAGGCAGGGCGAGCAGGAAGGGCGGAGAGCAATCGCCTGCCCACACGAACACCTCCTAACGACAGTCGTTAGCTAGGCGATAATGGTCTCCACCAGGCACGGTGGGCTCTCCAGGAGGTCGGTACACACCCAGACCGACTGCCCGTTAAAGAATGCAGCGGTTCAGGTCACCGGATGCAGGGAGTGTCAGAGCCTGCTGCTGCCAGCGGCGGGAGGCAGAGACGCTGCGTGCGTGAGGTGCGAGCAGGTGGATGACCTGATCCGCATGGTGGCGGAGCTCAAGGAGGAGGTGGAGAGGTTGAGGGCCATCAGGGAGTGTGAGCGGGAGATAGACTTGTGGAGTAACTCCCTGCAGGGCCTCAAGGAGAGGTACCGGGCTGAGACACCCCAAATGGGGGTGGAGCCCCTGCCTTGTCGCCGTCGGGCAGAGGGAGGGGATCTGGGAGTTGAGGAGGAATGGAGACAGGTCCCTGCTCGACATGGCAGGCGATGCCCTCCCCTTCCGGCCCCACCTTCCCAGGTGCCCTTACGCAACAGGTTTGAGGCCCTGGAGACTGAGAGATCAACAGCAACTGAGGAAGAGGTAGAAAGTGTTCCCAGGAGGATGCCTAGGGCGAGGAGGTCGACTCCACGCCTCAGGACTGCCTCCATCAAGAAAGAAAGAAGGGTGATTGTTGTGGGAGACTCTATCCTTAGGGGAACAGAGGGCCCTATTTGTCGGCCTGACCCTACCTGTAGGGAAGTCTGCTGCCTCCCTGGGGCCAGGGTCAGGGACGTTGCCAGGAAGCTTCCCAACCTGGTACGCCCCTCTGATTATTATCCTCTTCTGATAGTCCAGGCGGGCAGTGACGACATTGAAGACAGAAGCCTGAAGGCAATCAAAAGAGACTTTAGGGGGCTGGGACGGTTAGTGGACGGAGCGGGAGTGCAGGTAGTGTTTTCGTCCATCCCTATGGTGACAGGGAGGGGTACGGAGAGGACCTGGAAAGCCCACCTGTTAAACACGTGGCTCCGGGGCTGGTGCCAACGCAGAGATCTTGGGTTTTTCGACCATGGGGCAGTTTATTCAGCACCTGGTCTGATGGCCGTAGACGGGTCCCTATCCTTTAGGGGAAAAAGGATCCTTGGCCAGGAGCTGGTGGGGCTCATTGATAGGGCTTTAAACTAGGTAAGAAGGGGGATGGGGGTGAAGCAAGGATTGTTGGAGCTGTGCCAGGGGGAACAATAGCAAGGCCGGGGAATAAGGTAATGGCCCAGCTGAAGTGCATCTACACCAATGCACGCAGCATGGGTAACAAACAGGAGGAGCTGGAAGCTATCGTGCAGCGGACAGGCTACGACTTGGTTCCCATCACGGAAACGTGGTGAGACCAGTCTCATGACTGGAGTGCTGCGATGCCTGGCTATAGGCTCTTCAGAAGGGACAGACAGCACAGAAGGGGTGGCGGTGTGGCTCTCTATATTAGAGAGTCTTTCGATGTTGTAGAACTCGAGGCTAGGAATGACAAGATTGAGTCCCTTTGGGTTAGGATCGGCAGGGACAACAAGGCTAGTGTCCTGGTCGGGGTCTGCTATAGACCGCCGAACCAGGATGAGGAGACGGATGAGGAGTTCTCCAGGCAGCTGACAGAAGTTGCGAAATCTTCAGCGCTTGTACTCGTGGGGGACTTCAACTTCCCTGACATATCCTGGAAGCACAACACAGCCCAGAGAAAGCAGTCTAGGAGGTTTCTGGAGAAAGTGGAAGATAGCTTCCTGACGCAGCAGATTAGTGAGCCTACCAGGGGTGGTGCCCCGCTAGACCTTCTCTTCACAAACAGAGAAGGACTGGTGGAGGATGTGATTGTCGGGAGCTGTCTTGGGCAGAGTGACCACGAAATGGTGGAGTTCACTATTCTTGGCGAGGCCAGGAAGGGAACCAGTAAAACCACTGTACTGGACTTTCGGAGAGCTGACTTTGGGCTGCTCAGGACACTGGTTAGTAGAGTCCCTTGGGAGGCGGTTCTGAAGGGCAGAGGGGTCCAGGAAGGCTGGGCGCTCTTCAAGAGGCAAATCCTAATGGCGCAGGAGCGGTCTGTTCCCATGTGCCCAAAGATGAGCCAGCGGGGAAGAAGACCAGCCTGGCTGAACAGAGAACTGTGGCTTGAGCTTAGGAGAAAAAAGAGGGTTTATAATCTTTGGAAAAGTGGGCAGGCCACTAGGGAGGACTATAAGGATGTAGCGAGGCTGTGCAGGGACAAAATTAGGAAGGCCAAAGCTCATCTGGAGCTCAATCTGGCTACTGCCGTTAAAGATAACAAAAAACGCTTTTATAAATACATCAACACAAAAAGGAGGACAAAGGAGAATCTCCATCCTTTACTGGATGCAGGGGGAAACTTAGTTACAAGAGATGAGGAAAAGGCGGAGGTGCTCAATGCCTTCTTTGCCTCAGTCTTTAGCGGCAATACCGGTTGTTCTCTGGATTCCCAGTACCCTGAGCTGGTGGAAGGGGATGGGGAGCAGGATGTGGCCCTCACCATCCACGAAGAACTGGTTGGTGACCTGCTACGGCACTTGGATGTGCACAAGTCGATGGGGCCGGATGGGATCCACCCAAGGGTACTGAGAGAACTGGCAGAGGAGCTGGCCAAGCCACTATCCATCATTTATCAGCAGTCCTGGCTATCGGGGGAGGTCCCAGCTGACTGGCGGCTAGCGAATGTGACGCCCATCTACAAGAAGGGCCGGAGGGCCGACCCGGGGAACTACAGGCCTGTCAGTTTGACCTCAGTACCAGGGAAGCTCATGGAGCAGATCCTCTTGGGAGTCATCATGCGGCACTTGAAGGGCAAGCAGGCGATCAGGCCCAGTCAGCATGGGTTTATGGAAGGCAGGTCCTGCTTGACGAACCTGATCTCCTTCTATGACAATGTGTCGCGCTGGGTGGACGAGGGAAAGGCTGTGGACGTGGTCTACCTTGACTTCAGCAAGGCTTTTGACACCGTCTCCCACAGCATTCTCCTCAAGAAACTGGCTGCTCTTGGCTTGGACTGGCGCACGCTTCGTTGGGTTAGAAACTGGCTGGATAGCCGGGCCCAAAGAGTTGTGGTAAATGGAGTCAAGTCCAGTTGGAGGCCAGTCACTAGTGGCGTCCCCCAGGGCTCGGTGCTGGGGCCGGTCCTCTTTAACATCTTCATCAATGATCTGGACGAGGGCATTGAGTGCACCCTCAGTAAGTTTGCAGATGACACCAAGTTAGGTGCGAGTGTCGATCTGCTCGAGGGTAGGAAGGCTCTGCAGGAGGATCTGGATAGGCTGCACCGATGGGCTGAGGTCAACTGCATGAAGTTTAACAAGGCCAAGTGCCGGGTCCTGCACCTGGGGCGTAATAACCCCAAGCAGAGCTACAGGCTGGGAGATGAATGGTTGGAGAGCTGCCAGGCGGAGAAGGACCTGGGAGTGATAGTGGTCAGTCGGCTGAATATGAGCCAGCAGTGTGCTCAGGTGGCCAAGAAGGCCAACGGCATCCTGGCTTGTATCAGAAATAGTGTGACCAGCAGGGCTAGGGAGGTGATCGTCCCCCTGTACTCAGCTCTGGTGAGGCCGCACCTCGAGTACTGGGTTCAGTTTTGGGCCCCTCGCTACAAGAAGGACATCGAGGTGCTTGAGCGGGTCCAAAGAAGGGCGACGAAGCTGGTGAGGGGCCTGGAGAACAAGTCCTACGAGGAGCGGCTGAAGGAGCTGGGCTTATTCAGCCTGGAGAAGAGGAGGCTCAGGGGCGACCTTATCGCTCTCTACAGATACCTTAAAGGAGGCTGTAGAGAGGTGGGGGTTGGCCTGTTCTCCCACGTGCCTGGGGACAGGACGAGGGGGAATGGGCTAAAGTTGCGCCAGGGGAGTTTTAGGTCAGATGTTAGGAAGAGCTTCTTTACTGAAAGGGTTGTGAGGCATTGGAACAGGCTGCCCAGGGAGGTGGTGGAGTCACCATCCCTGGAAGTCTTCAAAAGACGTTTAGATGTAGAGCTTAGGGATATGGTTTAGTGGGGACTGTTAGTGTTAGGTTAGAGGTTGGACTCGATGATCTTGAGGTCTCTTCCAACCTAGAAATTCTGTGATTCTGTGAAACGCTTTTCATATGGCCGCAAATACTAAGACAATTGAGCGACTAGTTTGCCGGGCACTGAAAAATGCTAACCGCACGGCGGATGCTTTGGTGAATCTCATTGACGATATGGGAGCTTTTGAGGAAGGTTTATCCTCAACTAGGTTGGCTGTAGATTATTTGCTTGCTCGAACAGGAATTGGCTGCTCTGAGCTGGAAGATGCTGGTGTCAAAGGGTTCTGTTGTATTGACTGGAAGAAGAACACAACAATGGCCATCGAACGAGCCAAGAACGCAGTTGTAAAATTGTTGGAGAGCACGTATGGAGACCGCCTTAACCAAAACTGGTGGGGGAAGGACTGGTTAGATTGGCTAAGGACACCAGGCTCATGGCTAATCTCCCTCTTGTCAACTGCACTATGGGTGTTGATTTTGCTGGGTGCCGGCGCACTTTTTCTGCCTCTGCTTTTTCGACTACTGAAACAGCTGCTTGAAAAGCTAGTCCTGCAAATGGTGAATATTAACGTGCTTCTTAGTAATGGATGGCAGCGCTTACCGCAGGAAGAAGAGAATGATTGCTTATAGCTAGAGCCGAACTATGATAATCCGCTTCGCAACGGGAAAATGGGGGTATGCATGACATGGCATAAGGAGGGGGGAGATGTGGGGAAAAGTTGGAAGGGATAGTGGGTGGAGTAAGGGGTCACAAGAATCCGGGGCGGTCGCATGTAGGGGTACAAGAGGCTATGTTGCACAACAATAAATTGGCACTTGAGCTAGACACGTAGTGTCCGTCTCTGGTGTCCCTGCTTGGGGAGCAGACGTCTTGGCAGCCAATCGATGTTGTCTCTTGGGCTGGGGTAGCGTGGAGAAAGGCAACAGTGAGACTGACTGGCCTGTAGTTTCCCACATCCTCCTTCTTGCCCTTTTTGAAGACAGGAGTGACATTGGCTATACTCCAGTCTTCAGGCACCTCTCCTGTTCTCCAGGACCTGTCAAAGATGATAAGAAAGCGGTTCGGCATTCACCTCTTGCAGCTCCCTCAGCACACGTGGATGCATCCCATCAGGACCCATGGATTTATGTGCATTGATCCCACTCAGACGCTGCCAAACCATTCCCTCCTCAAACAGAAGAGAGCTCTCCATTTCCCAGACTCTGTCTTCTCCCTCCAGGGTCCAGGCATCCCAGGGGGAAATGTTTGAAGCAAAGACTGAAGCAAAGAAGGTATTCAGTATCTCTGCCTTCTCAGAGTCCCCTGTTACCAGGACAGCCTCCTTGTTCAGCATGGGACCCATATTATCCCTAATCTTCCTTTTACTGTTTACATCCTTACAGAAACCCTTCTTATTATCCTTTATCTCCTTTGCCAGCTTCATCTCCAGATGGGCTTTAGCCTTCCTCGTCGCATTCCTGCAGGCCCTGACAACATTTCTATACTCCTCCCAAGGACACAGGTCCTTTTTCCACATTTCATAGACCTTCCTTTTGATCTTGAGCTCTTTGCTCATCCATGCAGGTTTCCTGTCCCCTTCCCTGATTTCCTCCTCTTAGGGATTCACTGATCCTGAGCTTGGAAGAAGTGCTGTTTAAATGTAGCCCAGCTCTCACAAGCTCCCTTGCTTTCTAGCAAACTAGCCCATAAGATACCCACAAGTAGGTCCCAGAAGAGGTCAAAGTGTGTGTGTAGGGGGGAGGGGTTGCAATCCTTCTTCTTGCCTTACTTCTACCAAGTTCCATCTTGAACTCCACCATCTCATGGTCGCTGCATCCCAAGCTCAATCCAACCTTCACAGCCCTAACAAGACCATCCCTGTTGGTAAGGACAAGGTCCAGAAGCACCCCCCACTTTGTCAGCTCCCCTACCACTTGCATCAGGAAAATTATCTTCAACACATTGTAGGAACTGTTTGGACTCTGTGTGCCTAGCCGAGTTGCTTACCCAAAAGATGTTTGGATGATTAAAATCCCCCATGAGAACCAGCATCCAGGATCCTGAGGCTACTACCAGCTGCTTGTAGAAGGCCTCATCGACCTCCTCCTCCTGATCTGGTGACCTGTAGTACACCCCCACAACAGTGTCACCATACCAGCCCACCCCTTAATTCTCACCCATAAACTCTCCACTTGTCCTTCACCCTCCCCGAGGTGGAGCTGGGTACACTTTAATTGCTTTCTCACATAGAGGGCAACTCCCCCCTCCTTGTTTCCCCAGCCTGTCTTTCCTAAATTGGACATAGCCCTCCATAAGAGCGTTCCAGTCATGCGAGCTGTCCCACCATGTCTCCGTGATCACAATGAGGTCATGGCTCCGTGACCATACAGAGATCTCCAGCTCATCCTGTTTATTTCACATGCTTCCCACATTGGTATACAAGCACTTTAGGGAAGCAGCAGGCAGTTACCTCTAGAGGGACACAAGAAGATTCCAGATGGAGTATCAGGAGCATTGCCTTCTCTGAGGAAACCCTTGGACGATTCTATGGGACAACTCAGAGTCTTTTCCCTACTGTCTTCAACAGTGACAGCAGTGACAGCATCCCCCAGCCCTCTTCTGTCACATCTAACTCCCCTCCCTTCCCCCCAATGAACCTAGTTTAAAGCCCTGGTAATCAATCCAGAGAGCTTGCTCCCAATACTTGTGCCCCACTTGCCGAGTCGGAGTCCATCAGCAGCCCACATACCTGGCTTCTCAAAGGCCTGCCCAAAATCAAAATACCCAAGCTTTGGTCTAGACACCACCCCCTCAGCCAGTCATTTACCTGTCTCATTCTCTTCCATCTTTCAGGGTCCCAGCCACCCATTGGGAGGATAGAAGAGAACACTACCTGCACCCCCGATCTCTTCAACATCCTTCCCAGGGATACAAAGTCCTTTTTAATGTTACACATTTTCCTTGTTGCAGCTTCCCAGGACCCAGCCTGCATGACTTGTGGTTTAACCTGGCCAGCAGCTAAGCACCACACAGCCTCCCCCTCCCTCTCTGGGGAGGGTGTGCTCACCCTCCCCCCCTCCCTCTCTGGGATGGGGGAGAGAAACGGGAAAGTGAAGCCTGTGAGTTGAGATAAAGACAGTTTATTAAGACAGGAAAATAATAATAATGATAATAGCACTACTAAAAATAATGTGCACAAAACAAGTGATGCACAATGCAATTGATCACCACCCATTGACCAATGCCCAGCCTATCCCCAAGCAGCTGCCCACCCACACTGGCTAGCCACCCCTATATATATTGTTTAGCATGATGTCAGATGGTATGGAATACCCCTTTGTCCAGTTTGGGTCAGCTCTCCTGCGTCTGTCCCCTCTCAGCTCCTGCTGCACCCGTAGCCTGCCTGCTGGCAGGACAGAGCAAGAAGCTGAAAAGTCCTTGGCTTAGTGTAAGCACTGCTCTGCAACAATAAAACATCAGGGTGTTATCAACATTCTTCTCATCCTAAATCCAAAACAAAGCACCCTACCAGCTACTAGGAGGAAAATTAACTCTATCCTAACTGAAACCAGGACAATGACAATAAGAAGATAGTAGCCCTCTGGTTTAATGAGCTGCGACAGAGCCTTCCTAATGTCTTTGACACGCACTCCAGGAAGACAACACACCTCCCTGGAGAGGTTATATGAACGGCAAATGGGAGTTTGCTCTCTTAGAATCTTAGTTGTGTGCAAGTGTGTGAGTGCTGAACTCGTACATGTGTTTGAGAGACTTTGATGGTACATACACATATACACACACACACTTTATCTCACAATCATTATGTGTCATTATCACAACAGCTGTGCCTTGTCTGGCAAAAAGCAACTGACCTGATTATCATGGCATACATCCACGTACATCTTGCAGCAGTTTTCTCTAACAATGTCATTGCTAAAATAGAAGAACTAGATTTTAACCAGAAAAAGCAATACATTTTTTTTTCAGAAAATACAATCCAATCTATGCCCATGTTGGAACACAGATACAAACAGTACAGAGCTTTCATGTACAACAATTAATTTTATTCTAAATTTTACTTTTCTTTCTTATGTTTAGTGTTAATTATTTTTTTTGTTAGTTTCTGACGTTTTTTCTTCTGCTATTTTTATTCTTCCAGCTTGTTCTGCTTTCTCATCTCCCTTTCTGATATTTTTAGAGGCTTATGTTCTGTAGGTAAACTTTCTCAGGGAGAAATCCTTCAGTAGGTTTTTAGTTCTGGGATTGTCCATTTCCTGAAACAACTACAAACTTCAGCTTTTCAGGACCTTACATCTACTAGCAGACAGGTCCAAATGTAAACACTACCTTCATACATATTCTACGTTATCTTTCTAAATGTGTTACTACAACTTCACTTTGGTTGTGTACATATGTCCAACCTGACAACAGAAAGGCTTTGTTCATGACAGAGTAACTATAAGTCACTTTCAGTCACTCAAAGTATGTTTCTTGAACAGGTCCCCAAAGCAATCCTCATTTCATTGTGCAGATAATTACATGGTCAGTTTTTCTTTAGATGTGCCTGGTCCTTCTTCTCAACCTGAAGAATGGCTTTACATGCACAGAGAGCAGCTCTCTCACCAAAGGCTTATACAAATGTTTGCTTCTGCATCATGTCTTCTCTTTATTGTGAAGGATATTCTTGTGGAAGTAATTTGTTCATTATAAGAAAAGGGATTTCTGGGCATAGAAGGCATTTTCATATAGCATAAGATATGAGAACCAGAGACACTGGATGGAAGATAAAGAAGCCGTCTTAGAAATATGAAGGTTTGCAACAGCAATGGTACAGAGCATTGGAATGAATTGTTCAGCTTTTAGTTTCAGTCTTGTTTTCTATCATCTGTTCCAGCTCAGCTAAAGCATCTTGTTGGGATGCAGGTATTCTCTTGCTAGTACTCAGCAGGTCTGACTGATGCTCAAAACAATCCCTCTGGCTGTAAGAGCTCTACAGATTTATTTCCTGAGCCATCACAACTGTCATACTCTGTCATCTGATCTGGGAGAGTATTCCAATTAGCAGTGAATAGCCCATTCTAGAATTAGTGTCACATGAACACATTCTGTATTAAAATTAGATGAATGTCAACTTGAGAGGACCCTTTTCTCTGTGTGCTACCAAAAAAGTCTAGGATGAAGACCTTAGTCTTAGATATAAAACTTTTAAACAAACCTTAGTGTCACTAAAATGTTGTCTGTGAATGGGAAAAAGCCAACTTCATATAATGCTGCAGAGAGCCTCAATTATAGTCATCTAGTCAGAGATGAATTAATCCTTATTGGCTTGATTTTACAGATTGTATCTGGAGCTTAAAGTGACATCACTAAAGCCCTGTACAGATGTGGAGATTCCCTGAAGAGGGGCCTAAGAATATCATGGGAGTAATGGAAAGTCCACATCTGACAGCAGTAGAAACAGCATGGTCCATATTTTGTTTCTTTAATGCAGCAGCTGACAATCTCTTTAGCCCATGGCAATAATAATAATACTAATAATAATAAATCCTTCAGAGCTCCTTCTCAAAACAAGAAGGAGCTAGCATAGGTGCATGGGAGAGCTTTTTTTAGTTATGACAGACAGCTGTAGGTTCACTTGAAAAATTGATTGGCCACACCTATTTGCAAGACACAGCAACACCAGGTATCATGAGGCCAAGAATTAGCTAAGAAAGAGACTAAAAAGAAACCACATGTAGATCTTTAAATGATCTTTGCAGTCTAACTGCCTAAAAGAAATCAGTTCTGTTGTTGGAGAGGAAATATTCCAAGCCTGTACATAAAAGATATTACCAGTTTTTAAAATAAGTGCTACAGTTTTTGATGGGAAGGGACTATTTCCAATGCTTTGAACAGCCAAAATGTAAGAACAGATACAGGAGCTCAGAACAAAATTTAAGCTAGACTACTCAAAGAGAATGCATGGGGTAGAGTGAAAGAGCAAGAAACCATATAGCAGTTTTTACCTTGAATATTATCCCATTATCAACCAAACTGCAGTTTAGTAACTTCCTAAACTAGATATTCTGCAGTATCACGCTTGGAAATTTAAGCGTCCAGGAATTCAAACATTCCAGGGAGAGGACTCAGAATTATGACTCATGTTCGTATGACCAAATACATGTTTCAAGCACAATACAAAAATGCATTTGGTGATACAGAATAGCTTTACCTTTGATTTCTGTCTGTTTCAGAGCCCTGTTCAGGTAGCTCTGCTGACATTGGAACTTTCCTTGTACAAGGTCAATTATGAAAATAAGATCAGATCAGATGTTCTGTTCATTGCCTGACTGTGGCCACCGTAAAACTTAGTGATGTTCTAGGGCAGGTTTAGTCATCTGTACCTATGTCATCTGTCAATGCCCAGAGCTGTACCTACTATTTTAGAGCCAGACTTAAACAAACACAGTCTCTGTCTATAAAGGGACAGTGATATGACATGAACAAACAGCTTGTGGTGATTCACCTGAGACTAAACTGGATTTGCCTGCCAGGGTAATTCACCTGGAGAGCTTACTGCTTCCATTCACCCCCTTTCTTCGAAACAAGCTGAGAATAACGAACTGTTGTGACAACATCATCCTCCGTAAAGTCAACATACTCTCTGTGGAGTGGCAGGGCAGGTCACACCCTATTACATGACAGGCACAAATATGGTCATATAAATGTGATTCATAACTCTGACTCTTCAGCTTAAGAGTTAGGTATCACCAACACCCTGTTGTCACAAACCACCTTGCTTGAAATGTTGATGCCATGACTTCTCTACAGCAGTTCAGTGTTCAATTCTCTCTGCCTGGGAGTCTGGAAAGTCTAAGTCACAAAAATGTGCTCTAATCAGCTGGCTACAGACTTGCAGGAGAGAACTGCTATCAGTCCATCTTGCTGCTGCTCCTGTTGGTGCAAGCTAAATATGCATTGGGTAAGAGACCAGGGCATTCAATAGTGACAAGAATATTCACAAATGAGGGCATACCTCTAGACCAACTCAATGACTTCCAAGCATTTATATTCATTAAAACAAATACCATAACGTTGTCTTCTCTTCTCCCAGATGAATTCTATAGCCAGAACTTTAAGTATCTATCACAATTTTAAGAATTTCTTTATTGAAAGTTTAGCTATTTCATGCAAAAGAGAAAAATCCTTAGAAGGAAGAAAGGAGTTATCTATAAATCATGTTGTTTCAGTATCAGTAACCAGCAAGCTGTGGACATTTGTTTTTCAATTTCTAGGTGCTATATAAGAACGTAAGACAAATAACTCTGGGTTAGACCACAGGTCTGTCTGGTTTATTATCCTCTTGCCAGCAGTGTTTAATAGCAGAAGTCTAGGAAAAAGGACAGGTGCAGAGACTTATTTCTGCATAATATCCTCTGGATTTCCTGCTAATGATAGCTCAGATCCTCCTCAGTGAGAAACGGTATCTTGTATTTAGAAGAGCTCATTTCCATTATTTTGGGCAGTTGTTTTTTGAGCCCATGAAAACTTTTAGTATCCATAAGATCCTGTAGCCAGGTTTTCCAATTCAGGCACTGTATTTTGGAACCTGCCTCTTGACTGTTTTGTCTGAGGCAATGTTGGTCCATTGTCATAAACACAACTCACCTACACTGACCTTTATAATGTTATAGCTGCACTGATGCCCAAATTTGAACGGTTGAACTGAAAGTTACCTGCATGTAAAGACATGGACATGACCATACATGAATCACCTGCTTTAAGCATCTTAAGGAACTTGTCCAAGATTAAATGAAGAGGCATTGGAAAAGCAGGAAAACATCCCAAGATGTCTCTGTTGAAAACCTATAAACCTTCCTTCAAATATCTTTCTCCCTGGTTTAGCATCAGTCTCAGTGGTGTGATCTGGTCTTGCCAGATCATCTACAACAGGTTTCTGGGTCCCAGAGAATCTGAACTTTTCTTTTGATCCCACGGAGAATTAGACTTTTAGCCAGCTAAAAAGAGCAATCCAGCTAGGCAGTCCTCCAGCCAAACTTCCCCTGGGTGTGTTTGTTTGGACATTGATATTTCACTGATACTAAACTTTGCTCTTCATCATGAACTGCTCATTACTTGAATTCCATCAGGAATTTCTTATGTCATGAAAGAGCAGAGATTCTGCCTGAGCACACTGAGCAGGACTGACTGTCTGCTTTCTGTGGATAAAGTCGTTGATCTGTGTATGTGTGTGTGCCTGTATCTGCAGAACATAGATGTCTTAGTGTTTTCCTCTCAATGGTATCTCTGTTCTGCAACCATCTGTGTATAAAGCTGCTATTCTCTCATGAACAATGAGTCATACAGGCAAGTCTCTAAGAATTAGGCAAAAACTATGTTCATCCCTAGTACTGAAGATGAGGATTCAGTCCCATAAGCTCTCTGGAAACTCAGCATTAGTTTTCCCTTGACAGCTTTAATCTTTAAAATCTGCTGTTGCTGACACAAACTTAAAAACAACAGGTTGGCAGTAAGCTGTCTGCAAACTGGCACTTCAAGTCCACTGCTTGCCCTCCTCTTGGAACTTTCTAACAAAGACCCAGTACAGCACTGCTTACTGTGACCAGCCTTTTCCTCATTCCATTTTCCAGTGGGGATCTACTAAAAATAATTTCCCACCTCTTTCTCAGCCCTCACAGATGACTCTCTCCAGCTCTTTCTTTTACATGTCCAAACTACTCTGCAGCTCTGCAAATTGCAGTGAGAGAGTTGGAAAAAGTTAGGGTCACTGCTCTTTGTGTCCAACAAGCTACACCTAGACCTGGAGGTGCTCAAAAGATTGCGAAGTTGGCCCTATGAACTATCTGAGACAGCGATCCATACTGCTATCAAAGAATAAGGTCAAGAGCAAAGGTCTTGCACCTGAGTCAGGGCAATCCCAAACATGAATACAGCTTTGATAATGAGTGGATAGAAAACAGTTCTGCAGAGAAGGACTTGGGGGTACTGGTGGATGAAAAACTCAACATGAGTTAGCAATGTGCACTTGCACCCCACAGAGTCAACTGTACCCTGGGCTGCATCAAAAGAAGTGTGACCAGCAGGGCAAGGAAGGTGATTATCCCCTTCTACTCTGCTCTTGTAAGACCCCACATGGAGCACTGCATTCAGCTCTGGAGCCCCCAACACAAGTAGGACATGGACATACTACAATGAGTCCAGAGGAGGGCTGGAGCACCAGTCCTGTGAAGAAAGGCTGAGAAAGCTGGATTTATTTAGCTTAGAGAAGAGAAGGCTCTAGTGAGAACTTATAGCGGGCCTGCAAAGAAAGATGGGGAGAGACTTTTTATCAGGGAATGTAGTGATAGGACAAGGTGTAACAATTTTAAACTAAAAAAAGGGTATGCTTAGATTAGATAAAAGGAAGAAAATGTTAACAATGAAGGTGGTAAGGCACTGGACCAGGTTGCCCAGATACATTGTGGATGCCTTATCCCCAGAAGTGTTCAAGGCCAGGTTGGATAGATCTTTGGGCAACCTGATCTAGTGGAAAGTATCCCTGTCCATGGCAGAGGCCTGGAACTAGATGATCTTCAATATCCCTTCCAACCCAAGCTATTCTATGATTCTAATAACAACAGCCTTAATTTCACATATCCAATGAGGTTTGGGTACTTAGGAAATAATTGAAAGGAAATGCCCAGAAGATTTTATTAGAAAGTCTCCTGTGGCTAGAAAGAGTACAGAAAGAAGAGTTTCTGAAAATCAAGTGAGCTTCTCTGGCTAGCGGGGAATTTTCTGTTTTGGGTCATGTTGTCAGACACAGTGGAAAGAAAAGGTTACAGGGTTTTCATGGTCTCCATTGTCCCAGAGAGGTAACTAAGATGATTAAGAAGGTTTGAAATAAACGGTGACATATCCTAATAATGTAATGTACTCTAGATAAGTAGATCATACCCAGGAAACATGCACATGATGAATTCAAATTTTCAGTTAGTTTAGAATTTTAATTGGAAATTTTTAGCTTAGATTTTAAAAGTTCTCTAATATTTTAGGTGATAAGTAAGGGTTAGAAATACTAATACATGAAAGGAAACATACTTCTGTGGGCATGAGTGAAGCTGGGTGGCTGGAGTTGAACCAGATGTTAAGATCAACATTTAAAATGAGAATAACTGAATCACAGAATGTTTGAGGCTGGAAGTGACCTCTGGAGGTCATCTAGTCCACAAGCAGGGCCACCTAGGTCTACCTGCCCAGGACTATGTCCAAATGGCTTTTAAATATCTTCAAGGATGGAGATTAAAATCCTATGCTATATAATGGGAAAAAGATATTGCACTTTATACCTGAAGTCATCACTTTGGGCAATGAAGGAAGTGATTGGATAGCTCACTTGGATGCTGTCTGAGAGACCATCCGTGCTATCCTTCCTCAGCCACCGCCCTTCCTGTTAGCTTCATCCTTCTGACCCTCCCTCCTGTGGCTGGTATCAGTTTTGTGTTCTCCATCCTTTTCACTGAATTGATCAGTCTTCAACCAGCAGAAAGCCACTGCTAGGTGGGTTCACTGAATCACTGAAAAATGTGGCTTAGAAGGGCTATTGGAGGTCTTCAGTCCAATTTTCTACTCCAAGCAGGGCTAAATTCAAAGCTAGATAAAGTTGCTCAGGGCCTTCCTCATGGGAATCCTCTAAATCCCTAAGAACACTGATTCTCTACAGAGTCTCTGGGCAGCATGTCACAGGGTATCACCGCTCTCATGGCAAAAAAAGTAGTTGTCAAAAAACACCTTCCTGGTCTGCAACATGAGACCATTGCCTTTTGGCCTTTCACTTTGCACTTGCAAGAAAAGCCTGATGCATCTAATTTGCACCTCCCCTTTTCAGCAGTGTTAGTTTTAGTTACATAGTCCCTAAGCTTCCTCTTCTCCAGGCCAAACAAATCTAATTCCCTTTGCATCTTCATATGGCTTCTTTTGACAGCTGACCGATCATACTAGGGGCTTTTGCTGGATTCTCTCCAGTATGTCGACACCTCTAATACAATCTGGGGTGAGGCGTGGCGGGCATGGCAGAAAACTGTACAGAGTATTACAGAAGCAGTCTCATCAGGGTCAAATAAAGTGAATAATCACATCCTTCCACCTGCTGGATCTATTACTAGCTACTTACAAATGCAATCCAATCCAATGACTGGTTAGCATTATCACCACAGGAGTGCATTGCTGACCTATGTCTAGCTTGTTTTCCATGAGGATCCCTAAGTCTTTTCTGCAGAGCTGCACCCTAGCCAGTCAATTCCTAGTCTGCACTGAGGCAGGGAGTTGTTCTATCCCAGGTAGAAAATATAACAGGATTTATTATTTAGTAGAACAAACATATGAGGTCAATTACACCAAAATTTACCAGCTGAAAAGGTACCTCAGTCTTCTTGTGCTTTGTCTGGTAATACATGTGATGAGCAATAGTGACATATAGGAGTGACATATAGTCATAGACATATAGTGACATATAGGTTTATATAGTCATAGACATATAGGTTTATATAGTCATAGACATATAGTGACATATAGGTTTCATCCCTGAGAAATCCTAATTTTCTGCAAAATATTTTTAGAGCTGCACAAGGTCCAATGTTGGTCACACGCAAATGGCCTGTAACTCTCAGCACAATTTACCCTTTTTCTCACAAAAGGCCCTGCAGGCTTGAAAGAGAATCTTGTAGGCCCCTGGAATGAATCCCACTTCCATCTGTTCCCCAGGACCTCAAAGGAGCAGCAGGCACCATGCCTAGAAAGGATAAGCTTTGTGTGTGCATGGTGTGTTTTTAAATCAGAATTTTAATCCTCCTTCTGACATCACAGATAGGCAAACAAGTAGGAGTTCTTAAGTACACCTTGAGGTACTCTAACATTCTATTACATTCTTAGTACACCTTGAGGTTTGACAAAGCTCCAGCTCTCCTATTAAGCTTATTTGTTACTGTCATAAAATAAATAGTACGTCCTTTTTATTTCCTCAGTATAACTTAAACTACTCATAGGTCAACTAAATGAACAGTAGTATGTTTCTTGCTCTTAAAGAAATAAATAAAATTTATTTAGAAACCATAGCAGCTGTCCTATTTCAATTTTCTTCCAGCTTTCTGTTTGGTTGGTTTCGTCCTCTTTACTCCCTGTCCTGTTTTCTAGAAACTGTCTGCTTCTGTTCAGAATGCTAATACACTTCATTTCTTATAAATTTAGAAACAAAAGCTAAGTACAGGGATAAAGAAATACAAAAAAAACCTCCAAAGCTGGGCAGAGCTTAGAGCTACTTACTAGAATTGCTAGGCACAGACCTGCATTCACATTCTTACCAGTCTATGGAGGCTCAATGCCACTGTCCCGTCTTCTCAGATCCTCTCCGTGTGAAGATACTTAGTTGAACAGTGTGCAATTTTTGAAGAACAGATAACAAAAATGTTTGCTTTTATTTTCACATTTATAGCTAATTTAAAGGTATGGCCTGTTTTTTTATTATTATTATTATTATTTTATTTTTCCCTCAGCCTAAGAGCAGTTCAAGCCTTTGGCCTGAGCACTGTGCCCACCATCAGCTTGGACAGTGCACTCTGCCTCTGTACAGTGGTGATGAGTAGTATAGATACGGACTAAGTCTTTAACATCTACCTTGTCCCTTCTGTGTCTCTCCCAGAACTGTCTTAAATGAGCACGGTGACATGATCAGAGGTCATGAAAGGAAGCCACTGAAGCTCTTTTGACTGATGATGCTAACGTATGACCTGAACACCTAACAGGCTGATTTACTGAAATACAGCTGCAGAGAAACAGCTGATCACACCAAACGATCCTTCTTACTGCTGACTGGCATGCCCAGAATAAGCCAGTGCTGGCTCATGGATAATACATGTGTCTGGTCATTCCATTACCTCTCCTTTCCTGGTATACTGTGCCAAAGCAAAGAAAACAGAGGGTTCTACATGACATCTCACCTTATGACAACTACAATGCACATCTAGAAGCTTCTGGGAGTTCAAAGAAATTTTCAGAGGAACGCTTTACTTTCAGCTTTATAAATGTGCTTGTAGCTCTCATGTTAAAGAAAAAAAAAAAAAAGTGTTAAAAACCACTCCTGCAGAACCAAACTTCAATGCAGATGTCATTTCTCCTCTTTGCATGTTTCTTCCTTTATATACAAATAAAATTATAAGAACTGGTTTGTACTTAACAAAAGGATGAACCCCGCTAATCTACTGATTTATGTGCCAGCATTGTGCTTACCACAGCATCGTTTGTTGGCTGAGGCAGACATGGTCCTAATGTGCACAGCTGTGCAATGAAAACCGTATCATGTCATGTGAGTGTGGGCAGGACTTGTCAGTTTAGAGGGGGCTGGACACAATGACAGTTCAAGTCAGACTTCTGTGTTTGCTACATTGCTAACCATACATACCTCTAACAATTGAAAATGCCATGCTGAGGAACTAGACAGGAACATGCCATGCAGAGGAACAGCTAGAGCCAATCACAGCAGGTAGCCATGGAGCAAAAGAAGAGAAACAATAAGATGATTTTGACCAGCTTGACAGGCAGGGATCACAGACCATCATGTGATGGGGCATTAGTAGACAAAACACCAGGGAGTTATGACTGGTGCAAAGAACCCTGAATACAAGTGGGATGATGACCAGTGAGGAGGCAAACGGGTTACGGCCAACAGTGATGACAGGGTACAAAACATGGAAGGATGACAGAAGCCCAGACTGAACACAACATACAAGAACAATTGCCACAATTGTTTCCCAAAACAATTTTTGAATTCTCCAAATGAGAAAGGAATGAGATGGAAGGAACAAGGAATAAGATAAAGGAGATAAGAATAGTGCACCACTAAGTACTGAATGTAAATGAGGGGAGGCAGGAAATCTGACAGGTGTGACCAGCTGATGTGTGTTGATGGCACCTGTGTCCAAATACAAAAATGAAACAAAATAATGATCAGAGCCACTGACACTCAGAACCACCTGGCTGAACATGACTACTCCACATGGCTCCTACTGACATTAAACACAGAGACATTTTACAATGAAAAAATTAAAGCTACAGCCACTTAATTGGACCCTTATCTTTGCTTTTGAGAAATGATTATATGATTCTATTAAATGATCCCTTTTTTCACTTAGGTCTGATACTTAGAAAATGACAAGCAGCTCGATAAAGACCTGGGCAATGGTGGCCTAGAATGACCCCTTCTTTTTCGATGTGTGGACCCTACTCACCACAGAGTGTGCCGAAACACAGCGTATCAGAGTGGCACTTTGAGGTGAGAGTAAAATCCCAACATGTTACAGAAGCCTGAAGTTGGTGGAGGGAAACTGAGACCGTGGAAAGGGACGGGGCTACCTTGGGAGGCTCCTAGGACAGGCCGAGGACTCAGACATGGTCCTGCTCCAGCACCTGGGAAGAGGTTTCTGGCTGACGTTTCCAAACCTTGAACATGGAAACCCCGACTAGAGTGCAGTGGGTGACGCCCCTCAGGCTCTGGGCCTGCGCTTCGGGACACACGAGCTTGCTCGTCTTTGGAAGTGAAACCAGGGCTGAGGAGCCGCGACTCTGCGTACGGTGAAAGCACTTCTCCACGCGAAGCACGGAAAGAGAAGGAACGTTCCCTTCCGCAAGGCCTCCGGCACAGCCCGGAAAGCCTGCCAGAAGGCCCGGGACGCCGCCCAGCGGCTCCGGCTCAGCAGCGCACAGGGTGGGACGGCCTCCACCCGCCATCGGCCCCGCCGCGGTGAGGAAGCGCCCTCTGCAGGCGCCACCGGCCCCCGCAGGCTGGGTTTCCGCGACCAGGCGGCGGCACGGCCCCTTCGAGCCTGGCCTCCCGGGAGCCCCCGCTGCGGCCCCACGGTGCGCCGGGGCTTCCCAGCTCTGCCGGAGCGCACTGTCACAGGGCTACCCCTCTCCGCGGCCTAGGGGGGGAGGGGGAGGGGCTCAGCGGGGTCCTCGTGGAAGGTACGCCAGCCACGCAGCTTCCTCCCCCCACGGCGCTCCGTGCGGCGGATCCCCCCTCCCGTCTCCCTTGGACGCTCACGGCACAGCCTTCCCGCCCCACGCAGGCAGCGTGGACCAGACTGCCTCTTTTTCCCTTTCTTCTTCGCGCAGGTCTATACACCACAGGAATAATCGTATGCAGCAAATCCCCACACATCCCTTAGACACCGCAGATCCCCACACATGCACTGTACAGAGCAGAGGGTCTACCCTTTCCCACAGGTCTGTGTCAGGGACTGCTAAGACAGAAGAATGGGGCAGTTCCTAAGCGCTGATGTTCCAACCTTATGAAGAGATTTTTGCTGATCCCCCCCCCCCCCTTTCCTTTCCCCCCCTTTCCCCTTCTTTTTTATTCTGTTCTCCTGTTTAATTGTTAACTTGTGTATCTAAGCATGAAAGTTGAAAACAGGACAAATGAGGTGTCTGTGCCTATTACCTTGGGAAACCTTTTCTTGCATCGAATGTAACCCATGCTTGGGTAACTGCTGCCCTACCTGCTGTAAGCATTTGCACTCTCAATCTCGTTACAAATTGATAGCCCTTACAGTCACCAGTGTGTCATGCAGGTTTGTTTTTATTTCTCACATCTACTTAGGGTTGACTAAGAATGTAGAGGCCAAACAGCAGTTACATGCATACCTAGTGATTAGAAGCAGGTAATGAATATTTGTTGTATGCATAGAAGTCTCTAGTGTCAGGGAGCCTGCAGCAGCTCTGGTCATGGACCTCATTCTTCTGATTTCTAAATGTTAAATAAATAAATGAATAAATAAATATTCAGGTTATCGAGGGTAATTGAATTACTTGTGGGGTTGTTACAGGTCTGTGGCTATTGCACATGTTATGCCATATTACTGGCAAAGAAGTAATATCTCCCAATTCTGATGAAAGACCTGGATTCTTACAGTAGATTATATCTGGTATGTATCTTGGGAGGCACCAACAGGATTTTCAAAAAACACTGCTTTTGAATAAGTGCCAACTCTATCTTTCCTTTACGATGACAATCCAGTGCAAAAGTGGGAAAAAGACAGCTGTGGCTGCCAGGTGTTTGAGCAGAGATCTTTGTGGCACTTAGTGAATAGGAAGGGTCCTTCTCTGCAGCCTTTGAACTCACCTGTCTTCCAATATCACAGCTTTTGACTCGCAGTTTCTTAACCTGACTTTCAGCAATATCAGCTCGTTCTTCAGCCTCTTCCAACTTGTGCTGGGTCTTGCGGCATCGAGAGAGATTAATGTTTGCCTGTGCTTCCTGAAAGTCATGGTGCCATCAGTGACATGCACACAAAGTGTCGTCACCCTGTTCCACTTAATACCCTGCCCTGCTCCATAGTAATGTAACCTACTACAGTTAGCCTCACAGCTCCATCCTTGAAGTGCCAGAACTCAGTGCATTTGTACTACTAACAGCACCATGAGTACTGGGGAAACTGGCTGGTGTGACTCCAAATGTCTAACAACTCCACGATAATTACAGCTGTGCCTGCTCTGTTGTAAGCCAAAATTCTTTAAAATATAGGGAATATTCAAAGGTAATGGCCACCACTGTCCTATCAAACTGAATATTCACTTATTTTAATGAACCCGGGAGACCAGACTTTTCAGAAATATCCACCCAGGACCCACAAAGATTTAAAGAGTCCTGCACTCACAGCTTCCTCAGCCTGTTTCTTGTATGCTTTCACTTTTAACTGTAGCTTGTCCACCAGTTCCTGAAGCTGGAAAATATTTTTCTTATCCTCTTCAGACTGTGAGAAGTGAATATAAAGTCATCCTGGAAAGATGGACCAAGGTGATGCACTTAGAATACAAGAAAGATACAGAATCGGGCAGAGGATTTGAAATACCTGGTAAGTGAGCTCCTTCAGTCTTCGTTCATACTTGCGAGCACCTTTCACTGACTCAGTTCCTCGTTTCTGCTCAATGTCAAGCTCATTTTCTAGCTCATGAATCTGAAACACAGTATCATGATAAAGACAGCAAGCTGCCAAGAAGGGCTGCTGATACCACTGTAGGATCCAGGGTTTTGGAGACTAAGGCCTGCAGAGAAAGTAGCAGCACAGAGCAGCTTCCTGCAGCTCCTTCTTGGAGTTAGACTAGCTAAAACCCATTCACCATGCTACATTAGTAGTGACATGGTGTGTGACTCCACAGTTATTTATACAAAGAACTTTGCTGTGTGTAGCTGGGGCAGCTTTAACAAAAATCAGGCTTAAATCTGTCAGGGAGGAAGAAACTGAAACAGGGAAGGGAGGGTTCTGTCTGCGTTCTTCAGGTAAATAGGAAACATCTGTTTCATCTGTAATTTTCAAGTCTAGCTTGCCCTCATGAACAACCCATCTGATGAGGGCTCCTGTAGTACTGTTGCTGTTCTGCAGTTTATGCAAGTCAAATTTGGACACCAATTGTTTTTCAGTGGATATTTCCTTCCACAACCAAAAGCACCTAACTCCCAGTCAATTGTGCTCTATCTTGTAACAGGAATAGATTGAGTGCAGTAAGTGAATCAGGCAAATGCTCCATCTAGCCTAGTGTTCTGTCTCTGGGAGTGGCAATAGCAGATGCTGTTTAGGGACAGCATGGAAACCTGGCCACTTTCTACTCCCCTCACACTTGTCTAGCTTCCACTGTCATTAGATTAGGAGTTTCAGTTGACATATCTGTGCCTGTTCCCTTAAGTGTCTATTTATAAACCAGCTGATTCCTAATCCTTCCACCACATCTACAGTTTTCCGTGACAGCAGTTTCCAGAGTTTCACTGCCTAGTCTGTAAAGTACTTTCTTGTATCTGCTTTAAACTGACCTCCAGGCAAAGATCTGTTATGTATCATTTGTCCTTCTAATATTGTGCATTTTGATGACTAACCATCACGAATACATCTAGTTTACTACTTTCATGATTCTGTAAACTTTGATCACATCTTCCTCATCCATCTCCGCTCCGAACTGCAGAGTCCTAGCCTTGTTTGTCTCTCATCATAAGGCTTCACCCCCTCATCTGCCATTCCCTGGAAGGTTCTCTAACTGGTGTGTTCTTCTTGAGATGCAGAGACCAAACTACATGTAGTACGTATAATATAGTGACAAGTAATGCTCTCTCTCTCTCTCTGTCTTTGGTCTCAGTGCCCTTCCTAATAAAGATTTAACTCTTTATTTATTTATATATATATTTTGGCTTTTTGTTTCTACTGCACATTGAGCAGTTTCTGAGACCTGTCATGGATTGAGATCTCTTCTTACTCTAACTGCCAGTTCCAAATTTGTTCCCATGTAAGTATGTTTTAAATTATTTTTACCTAGGAGTATGCCTTCACTGGTGTTCATCTGCCACCATCTTTGCCCACTCATTCAGGTTTTATGAGGTTGTTCTCAAGTTCCTTACATGCAGTGAGGCATTTGACTATTCAATGTAACTCATCAAACCTGCTGGAAATCCCTGTTGTAATCTTCCCAAGAGATTCCAGCAGCCAAGGACCAACTCAGGACCCTGACCTTAGTGTACCCTCATTTCTCCCATACCTTTGCCTCTAGTTTCTGGAGTTGCTTCTTTCCACCCTTCAGTGCCAGCTGCTCAGCCTCATCCAAACGGTGCTGCAGGTCCTTCACCATTTGTTCCAGATTCTTCTTCATACTCTCCAGGTGGGCACTGGTGTCCTGCTCCTTCTTCAGCTCTTCTGCCATCATGGCCGCCTGGTTATAGTACAGAGTTATATCTTCACATCAGTGGCAGTTCTGTGCTCCCTTTGGGAGCAATGAACAATGCCCAGCTTCATATTGCTGTTTGGATCTCCACATTCTCAGTCAGTGCATATGGCTGTGCTAAGGGTCTGTCATATAAGAACGATCACCATTTCTCGGTATTTCTACAGGTACTCTGCCTTGGAGTATGGGCAGGGTTGATGACAAGAAAAAAAAAAAAAAGCACCCAAATGACTCAGGATCCAAAGTTTAAAAGCATCTCTAGTAGTCCTAAATGTTTTTAAATATCTGGCTGTTTGGTGCTTAAGTTTCAGAATCAGACTCCTAAGCAGTTTTTACCAGTTAAATGACCCTGAATGTCTCCTAATAACAATGAAAAGCTTGTGCCTGTTGAACTCTTAAGAATCCGGAATAGCTATCACCACAGTTTTACAAAAAGGACAGAGAAGCCATAGGGGAGCCTGCAGCATGGCTGCTGAGGGGGAACCAGAACTAGACACATCATGATGTGATGCAATAGTGTAACAATTTTCTGTTTCACCTTCACACATCATTTCTAGATAGTTCTAAGATTTGTTTCTTCTGATACTGTGGAACAGCTTCCTTGTTTAAAATATTTCTCTTCTCCTTTTTTAATTTCCTATATCTCTTGTATAGAGAAGCACATACGATTTTAGTCTCAATTCCTGTTTTCTGCTGTTATCTAAATAGGACTTGGTTCGGGCTATTCTTCCCATTTCAATTTTGCCACCATCTGTTTTTTGCTTTCTATTTACCCTGGAAGTCAAAGTGAATACCGACAAAATGGGTATTAAAAAGAGGAGACGGGGTGCTTTTTCAATACAGACTGGGAACAGAACATGAGTAGATGACCTAGACTGAAAGGTTCTTCCATGACAAGCAGTAGGGCAGAGGCTGTGCAAGGCCCAGGTAGTAGATTGTGCATCGCTGATATTTTCTGTTCCTAAGTTGAATAACCAATTCTCCTCAGCCTGATGGCTATCTTTCTAAAGTGTAAATGTGACTGGAGTAGTATAAAATGGAAGAGAGGTAAGCAAGAGAACTCACATCTGTGATTGCTTTTTTGGCTTTCTCCTCTGCATTTCTGGCTTCCTGAATGATCTCTTCAACTTCATTCTGTAAATGAGTAATGTCTGCTTCCAGTCTCTTCTTGATGTTGAGGAGGCTTGTGTTCTGTTGAGACAGTCCAAAGACAGCTCATTTCCATACCATTTCATGCCAGACCAAAATGCCTATTACAAAGGAGATACCAAATACCTGAGAGTGGAGAATCTGCACTTGCTCACTGGCATCTATCAGCTCCTGCTCAGAAACTTTCCAGACTCGCTCTGTCTGCTCCAGGGCAGCTCTCATCTCCTCAAGTTCTGTTGTCATCAGGTTGTTCCTACGCTCTACCATAGCAAGCTGCTCCTTCAGGTCATTATTCTCTCTCAAAGCGTCATCCAAATGGAGCTGGGAATCCTTTGAAATTGAAAGAACCATGAGATTCAGAGACAAGCAGAGTGTCAAAGTCTTTATAGGACAGTTGCCCTTCTGATCCCTACCTCAAGTTGCCCTTTCATGCCTTTGATGTGCTTCTGTGTCTCTGCCACCAGACAGTTGGCACGGCTCAGCTGTATCTCCATGTCATTTAGATCTCCCTCCATCTTCTTCTTCAGCCTCAAAGCATCGTTTTTGCTTCTAATCTCAGCATCCAACGCAGTTTGCATAGACTCTAATACCCTCTGGTGATTCCTCTTCAGCTGTTGAATTTCCTCATCTTTCTCTGCACTCCTTCTATCAACATCTGACTTCACTTGGTTCAGCTCCAGCTGAACACGCAAGATTTTTCCCTCTTCAAGTTCTAAAGAGCCCTAGTTGTGTTGAAACAATATTATTTGTCTATGTAGTGTCCATTGCTAGGAAACACCCATGCAGAATTTTGACACTTCACAGTCAGTAACACAGACATGTTTGCATTACTGTGGACCTTTAGAAAAGGCCTAGTTCTGCAAATGCAGACTGCTGTTCCCATATACAGGAATTATTATACCTTAGTGGGATAGTAATCAATAATTTAGTAATAAGATTTCTTAGAACAGTGACTCCAATACCACAAGTTCTGGGCACTGAGAGCTATGTTGACACTGCAGAGATAACAAAACATGTGAAAACATTAAATTGACAGGAAAGCCAAGCCTCAGACTGAGAAGAAGCTTGCTGTCATTTACGTCTCAATGCTGAATTCTGTTTAGGGACTCTGCACTTAGTCCCTCCCAAAGTGCAAAGCCCCAAAAACTGTGTGAGTATTCTCCCCTTCCATACAGCCTTTTCCCTGTGATACTCATATCATCTAGCTTACAATGTTTAGGAATTAGCGTTTGAGTCTGGGTCTTTAGAACCAGTGGACAGAAATAAGCACATCCAGAGGATTAAGCATTTGATGTAGCCCTGGCATTACTTTTTAGAACAGATGCTCCAGAGATACCTAGTTCTCCTTCTTGTTTCTACAAAGAGCCTATGGTGACTAATTCATGATTAGACTGCTGACATTTAGATACAGAAACTGGACCAGATAGATTCTCATGGCCACTATAACTCTTGTTCCTACTGCTGTCCCATCTAGTGTGATCTCAAGATCAGGGATGTCAGTTGTTTTTATTCCATTTTATTCTATCTAAGGAGAGTTATGGAGAAAATGAAATGAAGCTCTTCATGGCAGTGGACATCACAAAAGGCAACAGTCAAAAGTTGATACAAGGGAAATCCCGACTGAACGTAAGCATAAAAATATTTCCCCACGAGAATGATGCAGCAAGGAAAAAGGTTGTCCAGAAATACTATGAAGTCTCCATCCTTGGAAATTACAAAAAACAATTAGACAAGGCTCTGCATAACGTAATGTATTTTGACTAGGGAGCAAAAACTGTCAGAGTTTTGAAACAAATGACCTTTCTGTAGCCTTTCAGAGGAGCAAAATCAAACTGGTGGTGCAAATTGAGCTTAGTTTTAGCCTCATACTGATTTTTTTTTTTTTTCTGTTTGTGTGTGTGTGTGTGCAAGATGGCACAACAAGCTATGCTACATTAGGAGAGGGGCAGTCTCTGTGTTATTTGTTCTGCTTTCTCCATTTGTGGTCTCTCCCAAAACAAGACCCCTTACTGAGGACACTTGCCTCTGCTTCTTCTAATGCTGCCTGAAGGTCACATTTTTCTTGTTCAGTTTGCTTTTTTGCTTTCTCCAGTCCGTGATTAGTTTTTCCAGCTTCAGCAATCTGTTCAGTAAGATCAGAAATTTCCTCTGTAACACAGAAAACACACATTTAGCTCATCTTGTTGTCAATGGCATCTGCAATTGCTGTTTGGCAGTGGGAGTGACAGAAGAGAGAATGGTGTATTATGAAATGGCAGTGAGAGGAAATAACAGATCCTGTCTCACGTGCAGTATTTATTTCTGATTACCTGCTACTTCCAGTTCAATGTGCAGGTTTAAAAATGAGGGGGACCAACTGGAGGGAGCTCAGAGAGTAGTATCAGTTACCTCTGGATAGTGAAATCATACCTCCAGAGACAGTTCTGTTTGATTCTCTCTTCATTCCCAAATTCTCCCCCAGGGATCACTAAACTTCACAAAATGGAATTGAATTCCTTTACACAATTAGTTAGCTGATTAAATGCCAATCTGTTGTGCCACATCTGCATGGTGCTCCAACCAGAAGGCAGACAACTTCCACCAGGTCTTTTCTAATGGTAATAACTAAAGAGGTATGAAAAATATGAGTATCTGTTTTCATCAACATTTCTGTCTGTTCAGTTAAAGTGGTCCCTATCCATGAAGGGGATTATGATGGTGTGAAGGAGAGGAAATATAATGATGCCATTAGAAACCATGAGGAAGCAGGATATTATCATAAGCTGTACTAATGAGCTTATAGGTGACCTTGTGATGAGCTGAACAGGAAGGAAAGTCACCTAACCTGAGTTTTGTGGGAAAACCGTAAGAAACAAAAGCTTGGGAAGAAGCAGTGTTCTGGTACCCCAGAAACATGGAAGCATCTTAGTGTGATGGATCACAGCTGACAGAGATCTGAGAACTTACGCTGGAGGTTTTTGTTCTCCCGTCTGACAGTCTCTGCCTGGTCAAGAACTTCTTTGTAGGCATTCTTCATCCGGAATATCTCAGTGCTAAGGGAGCAAGACTCCTTCTTGGCAGCTTCCAGCTCAGCCTGACTCTCCTGGTACTTCTGCTTCCACTCAGCCACAACCTGGAGTGACAGGAACCATCAGAACATAAGAGTGGCCCATTCTTCAACACTCCTGTCCCTGCACATATATGTAACAAGAACCTTAGAGGCATGTCGTTGGGTCACAAAATCTTCTTCATTGCACATTCACTGCCTTTGACAATCAGTTCACTGGGATACATACTTCATCTGTTTCAAGGGCAGCTACTTATCCTCTCAGACAACAGGAGTGTATGCCCCCAGGCTCACAGGTAGGTGTTTGGTTTCACACCACTTGGACATAATGTGGTTAGTTTGAATGAGGCTGTGTGAGCCTGTTTATTATTTCAGGACCCAGTGGTCTTGCACTCAGCTTGCCAAAAAAGATCATGCTATTTTCTCTTATTGTCTTCTGCACAGCCCTGCAAGCCATCTTCTTTAGCTCATCTACCCATTTCAACCACATACACAGGGCTATGCAACATCACTTGGGCAAACAGTGTTGAGCCTTTTTGTAATGTTATTAAAGGCAGTGAAGTTTGGAACTGATTAAGGAGGTTGAAGCTATGCCTAACCTGAATAAAGGGCTGGAAGACTAGCACCAGCCAAAAGTAGGGGCTTGTTAGAATTTATATGAAAACTTTCAGTCTACTTGATCAAAGACTTGATACAGATCTTCCCATTCTCCCTTGTAAAAACTTCATGCTTTTTTAAACTATCAGAAATCTATGTTATTATCTGATGTGGTTACCTGAGATTATTTACACTGTGACATTATCATTACTACATATCCTGTCTGGTGCTCCTTACCCACAATTTTGGTTTGGATAAAATTTAATTTATCTTATGGTGAGTGCAGAACTTTCATGCTTTCAGAATTTGGCCTGGCCTATCACATTTTTGTGATATTCGTATCTGGTAGGCTTTCTGAATGAACCTTGTCAAAATTCTTCTGCTTTTTATCAAATGCTGTACATGCTGCATTCAACTTCTCCATCTCAATCATGAGATCATCCACTTCCCCCTGCAGCCTCTGCTTTGTCTTCTCCAGTGAAGCACACTTTGAATTGACAGCCTCAGTCTGTTCCTCTGAATCCTGCAGCCGCTGAGCAAGCTTCTTTCTGCAGGACAAGACAATCAGCACTGAGTGAAGGAAAATTCTGACATTCTGAGAAAATGGACAGGAAGGGAGTGTGGCATAGGAGAAAGAAGAAGAGAGAGCCAACATACAAAGCTGTGATAGTGTGATCAGATAACATCAGTAGGAGCCTAGAATAACAAAGAATGTTTGGAGTGGTGTGTAGGCTGGGAGAATACACAGAGGAGATACGGACATGTGGGTAATCGTAACTTGGAAGGGGGACTCACTAGAAATCTGGGAGAGAGGTGAAATGTGAGATGGAATCAGTGAAGAAACAAGGGTATCCAAGGGGTAGCCTACACCAATATGGAGAGGAACCAGAAACACAGTATCATCAGTGTCAAGAATGTGATTTTTCAGCTACTATGTTTAACTCTATAGTTAGTACACTGGAATTGTCCATTCTGTAGAAACTTTCACAAACCTCCACTTCTCCTCCTTTAAACCTTGACTCCCTCACTTTTTCAGTCCCAACACATCACAAAGCACATTGCTCTGCATATTCCCACTACAAACATATTCTGGTTTCCTCCAGTTCCTTCTCACATTTTAACATAAATATCCTTGTTCAACTTGTTCAAGACAAATATAAAGATGTCAAGATAAATAAAGATAAAGATAAGATAAAGATAAGATAAAGATAAGATAAAGATATCAAGATAAATATTATGTTCAACTTGTTCAAGACCATCCCTCCACATACTTTGCTTCCTCCAGCTCCTCTGTGCGCTGAATAGCATCTGTCTCATATTTGGTTCTCCACTGGGCCACTTCGCTGTTGGCTTTGGACAGGGCATGCTGCAGCTCTCCCTTGGCTTCTTGCTCCTGTTCATATTGATCCCGGAGCAAGTCGCAGTCATGGCGAGCAGACTGCAAGGCATGGGCTAGGGCATTCTTGGCCTGTGTAGTTAGAATTATACAAATTGTCAGAACACTAACCATTTGTGACTGGACCTTTTTTTGATAAAAAAAAAACACCTCCACATCTCACTACCTATGTACAGTAGTTGCTAGGGTAACTGGAGGAGAAAAATGAATAGTATTTGGGACTCTGTATTTCAGACTTGATATTGTTAATCAGGATCAATTCTTTTTGCCCAATTTGTCTGGGATACTGCCTTTTAAACACATCAGCACGAAGTGCTTCAGGCAAAGATGCAATAAATTCAGCAACAGGAAAAGTGTGAATAATTCCTCCAGAATATGTTCCCCTGTAAGCTTTCCAGGTAGAATTTAGTGTCTATCTGAAGGTGGAAGAGACTTTAAACTGTATTGTCATTTTTAATCCTGGGTACTACACTACTGTCTTTTTCACTGCTGCTGTACCCTTTGCCTGAGTGATTTCCCATAGGAGTAAGGTATGTACACAGAGCTATTTTTATTCACTTCTTTCATGTTTTTGAACTTCAAAAAGCATGGCAAGAAGGGCTTAAACTGTCTTATTTAATTTCTACAATGTCTCTTCTGTGTATTATATTCCAAGGCAAAGCTCAAAACTTTCACTGTTCTCATGTCGCTGCCTTT
Organism: Oxyura jamaicensis; assembly: GCF_011077185.1. Taxonomy (NCBI): domain Eukaryota; kingdom Metazoa; phylum Chordata; class Aves; order Anseriformes; family Anatidae; genus Oxyura; species Oxyura jamaicensis. Next base: position 267,925 of record NC_048910.1, read on the forward strand.
GATTTATTTTACATTTTTTGGGGCCAAATAAAAAAACAAACAAACAAACAAAAAAACCTCACCTTATTTTCTTCCTCAAGTTGCCTCTTCAGCTCTTCTATCTGCTGTGTGAAAGACTGTTTGCCTCTAGTCAACTGAGAAATTATTGACTCCTTCTCCTCTAGTTGCTGCATTAGTTCATCTAATGAGAAAACACTTTTTTTAAAACAGAAAAATATGAACAGACAGACATAAAATTCATATGAATGAGAAAAGAGATTATGTGGAAAGAGATTACAAGATATAATGTGGTAAAAAGAAGGAAGAGTAACAATTTTATTTCTACCAGTTAGGAAAAAAATACCAAAGATGAACACTATGCTAGTATCAAAAGAAAGGGGATGAACTGACTGCAAAAACCACACACTGGTTTTGGTTCTTTCAGGTTATTTTTGTTTCTTTGGGTGGAGTATCCATGACTGCCACAAGGAGGAAATTCTACTTTCTGAGTTTTGCTCAGATCACCCAGTGATGAACATACAAGAAAATACACAGGCATTCAGGCAACATATTTAAGTGCTTGGCACAGGACAATTATATGTCGTCTAGGGACACACCATTCTGAGTCTGTAGACGTGTTTTCTGTGTGGTCAGATCATTAATTAGCCGCATATGTTCATCATCTTTGGTTCTGACTTCACTGAACTGGTCTTCAAGAGCTTTGCACATCTTTTCCAGATTGCTCTGTTAAGAAATAGAAAGCATATCCGTCAGCTCATCCAGTTGTTCAGAAGAACAATAATAGTGATGAAAAATGTTTTTTCCTATGCAGCAACCTTGGCTTTAGAGACAGACTCCATGTTACTGGCCAAGTCATCTATCTCCATCTTCAGCTCACTCTTCTCCTTCTCCAGCTTCTGCTTGACTCGTTGCAGGTTGTCGATCTGCTCCCCAAGCTCAGCTGTGCTGTCTGCGTGCTTCTTCCGCAGGGCGGCAGCTGTGGCTTCGTGCTGCAGTGTGGCCTCTTTGAGGTCACAGCGCATCTTCTGAAATTCTGCCTCACGCTTCTTGTTCATCTCAATCTGAGCTGCCGTAGCCCCTCCTGCTTCTTCCAGGCGCTCGCTGATTTCCTCCAGCTCCCTGGAAAGTTCAGCTCGCTGCTTTTCAGTCTTTGCATAGACTGCACGTTCAGCTTCAATTTCCTCCTCTAATTCCTCGATTCGAGTCTATGAAAATTAATTGGTTAAATTAAGATTTCTGAATAGAAATACTTGAAATTACCTTTAAGGAATAAAGAACATATATTCACTTCCATTTATATAAGCACAGAGAGTGAAACACCACTAGAAATTTCACTGAACCCTGTCCTAGGACTTAAAATACTCAGTTTTGGAGCAACACTGAATGTAAAATCTGATACTTCATTTTATGTTGTATTTCAGAATGGATTCATTATGTAATGAAAGACCTAGTACTGTACTTTTCTAAAGGCATGAGGGATGTGCCACTGACAAATATAAAATAATATGAGTTTCTTAGAAATTTGCAGAAGGTCAGGCAGGCCATCTCCAGCAGCAAACAAGATGGAAGGAACCTTGGGATGAGTAATGTCACTGAAGGGAGCTGTCTTCCTGCGTCTCCATTTGGAAGGTGATTTCTACCCTGATGATGAGAAAATGTCACTTTCTTTTGTTTTCTTAGAAAGGTAATTCTCAGTAGTTTCACTACTGTTACAAGTCAGCATTGGATCCATTTTTGAAGCCTGCCACAAGGTTCACTTAAGTAATTTCTTATATAATCAGCTATGATTATAGACCAGAGCTTCTGTAAAAGTTCCCTGAGATTGGAATAGCACCCATGTTCATTGTTTTATTCATGTGTAGATAAATATTTTTGTAGAACAGTCTAAGAAAATACAAATTATTAATTGATTGATTATCAAATATTAATTCTAAGGAACCTTGTGGTGGTTTTAGTTTGCTGGGCAGCCAAGTTCCACCACAACTGCTCTCTCAGTCTCCCTCCTCAGAGGGAAAGGGGAGAAAATATGATGAAAAAGGCTCAAGGGTTGAGATAAGGATAGGGAGATCGCTTAACAGTAATTGTCACAGGCAAAACAGACTCAGCATAGGGAGATTAATGAAATTTATTACCTATTACTAACAAGCTAGAGCAGTGAGAAACTAAAAACAAACTACAAACACCTTTCCCCCATCCATCCTCTTCCACCTCCTTCCTCCAAGAGGCACAGGGGAATGGAGGTTGTGCTCAGTCCCTAATGCTTCATCTCCACCACTCCTCAGTCACTCTCTGCCCCTGCTCCATGTGGGGTCTCTTGCATGGGATGCCCTCCTTCCCAAACTGATCCTGTGGAGGCTGCCCACACGCTGTATCTCTTCAAGAACTGCTCCCATATGGACCATATGGCTCCATGCCACGGGGTCCGTGCCCCAGGAGCAAACTGCTCCAGCATGGGTCCCCCAAGGGCAGCAACTCCCCCCAGGCCCGCTGCTCCTGCATGGACTCCTCTCCACGGGTGGCAACTCCAACCTGGGGCGTGCTCCTGCAGGGGCTCTCCATAGAATGCAGCCTCCTTCAGGCCAGATCTACCTGCTCCACTATGGGCTCCTCCATGGGCTGCAGCGTGGAGACCTTATTTTCCCTTTCTTAAATATGTTCTTCCAGAGGCACAACCGATATCACTTATTTGCTCAGCTCTGGGCAGTGGCAGGTCCTTTTTGGAGCCAGCTGAAACTGGCCTTTATCTAACATGGGGCAGCTCCTGAACTCTTCTCACAGAGACCACCCCTGTAGTCCCCTGCTACCAAAACCTTGTAATGTAAACCCAATACAAAGCTGTAGTCAGCTACTAAAAATATCAATAACTCTTAGACTTTACCTGAAGTTCCTTGATTTTCTTTTGCAGCTGAGAACTTTGAGCCTGCTCATCCTCAATTTTACTTTGCAGCTGGTTAATTTCAAAATCTTTTCTGTTAAAGAAGAAGAATGAAAATTCAATATGGTTAAGATAAAATATGAATTTTAGAATTCAAATGTCAGCGCAATACTTTTTTATCCTGTCATCCATCTGTTTCTTATCATTTTCCAGATCCATGATGGAAACCTGAGACATTTTCAGATCCTCTTCCAGTTTTCTCCTTGCTCTCTCAAGGTCCATTTGCAATTTCTTCTGTTGTTCCAGAGACCCTTCAAGCTAAAACAGATAAAACATAGTTTGAAATACATAAAACATACTTCAACATTAAATATTCCTGATTTAAAAAAACTTAAATTGAATATTGAAAACTAGAGAAAACAATCATACTATAAATGCTTCTCATCTCTACTTTTGATACACTCACTACAGAGTCAGGGTTTAGCTTCAGATATTAAGCTGACCACAACTTGTCCAGTCACAGCTGAAATGAAAGTTTTTGAAAAATACCAAAATTATTATTTTTTTTCAGTTAGTGCAGTTCTTAGCATGCAGACTGCAAAACATTGACAAATTCCCAGTGTCCTCAGAGTCCTGGAGTACATACATAAATTTTATAAGTTCACAGCAAGCTTCAGAATGCCACAGATACACTGCTGTAGTTAATTGGTTAAAGTGGGGACACAAAGGCTTACAATGCTGGAATATCCAGTGATGAACATAGATTAAACAGGCAAGGAAATATGAAAGAAACACTGGATTCCACAATACCCTCTCAACTGTCCATGAGTTATTAAATGAAATTACTAGAGCTGGCTTGGCTGCTTTAGATGTTGTTTACACACGTAGCTACAGATTTCTACCCTCTCCTAATCTGTCAGAGCATCCACCTACAAAACTCCATTTTTTTTTTTTTTTTTTTTTTTTTTTCTTACAACATCTACTTGCTGCTCCAATTTGGTCTTGGTTTTGGTGAGTGTGCTGACTTTGTCTTCCTCAGCTTGCAGGTCATCCAGTGTCTGCTGGTGCGCCTCCTGTAAGGCCTTTTTCTCCTTGGTAAGTTTAGAAATATTTTCATCCAGAGCCGTGATCTCTTCAGTTAGATTCTTTACCTATTAGGCAGCAAGCATCCATACTATGAGGGGGTGCCATGGGAAATTATAGACTAAGAAAGAGCAGTGAGTGTACCCTTGCAAAATATTGTATGGTTTACATCAAAGTGCTCTCCACTACGGTATGTAATATTAATGATGAGAGTAACCAGCATCATGGCTGGCGCACATGTCTGACCCTGCAATGGTAAGAATTCTTGCTTGAGTTGGTCTTGACTACCGGTTCTATCCTGCTAGTTTTAGTAAGTAGTGGAATGTATGATAGATCTTCACTGCCTCTGCAAGCTTTACTTTATTGGGATTTACTAAAGGCCTCTGGGTTGTTCTTGCACAAAAAAATGCGTTTCCTAAATGTGATACATTTGCTAGGCACACAGACGTAATTTCTCAGAAAATGAGGTTTATGAGGTTATTACCAAACACAAGTGATGGCCAAAAATATGTTAAGTTTTCCATAAAAGTGAAAGCATCATGACAATAATGATAAACAATCTTCTGCCCTTGAACAGGTGATCATGAATTTAGGGCTGCACCTCTTAACTTGGCCTCTGGACATAGCAGCTCTGCTGGCTTTATCTTGGAAACTCATTCCCTCTTCTTCATGGAGCAATGCACAACCAGCAACCTTATCTCAAACATGTCAGGCTCTCTGTATGAGTCTGTGTGATGCTTGCTTCCCAATTTCCTCATTCAGATGGGAAAGCCTGACAGTATCAATTAGGAAAGTCCACTCTGCGAGGTGTTTTAGCTATAAGGCCCTCATCTTATGGCCCAGCACCATCTAGATATCCTCTAAACATTAGTATAGAAATGTCCAACACATCTGAAATTACAAACTTAGGATCCAATAGTGTTCCCAGTAATGTCACTGAAGGGAACCTCAAGGTGTAATTACATCTCTGCTAGTATTCTTTCCACAGCAGGACTGAACATTGTCACATCAGACATGGGCTCTTGAATTCTAATATCTCAATTCTGTCTCTTCACACTGGTTATTGAGGCATATGTGAAGACATCTGTGCTTTTACCGGGAGATAAATGAGCTAATGATCACCTGATATAGACTCTTTTTGCTATACTGACAGTCTGGTCCTGAGAATTCAGGAAGAACTCTCATTATGTAGTCAAGTCAACACAAGGAAAGGATCCTTGCTGAGACCTGGGCTTCTTAAATACAAGAGAAATATGAGAAAACATTTGGCATCTGCAAGATCAGTTCTTTTCAATGCACGTGAGAAAGGATCAAAACAGCCATTTTGTACTGAGCCACCCACAAGCATACTAGTTCTCCATCCACAGGAGACACAAAGAAACTGGTTTCTTATGTGTGAAAATAGCAGAAGATAGAAGTTCCCCAACAAGCACCTCAATACCTAAAAAAATTAACTCTTTTTGAACTGCCACAGGAAAAAATAGTATTTTTTTTTCCTAAGAGGAAGTTATAATTTTAGCAAAACTTTTTATGTCACAGGCAGTTAAGTGTTACCTTTCCTATGCCTTGGGAACATATCACTTCCATTCAGACCACTTAGGAAACTCTGCAACTTCCCACAGAACTGAAAACATTCTGGGGAAGAATAATTTTTTGATCCCCCTGTCACCTTATTCTCTGCTGCATGCTTCTCCTTTTCCATTTTGGCCAGAGTCTGTTCGAGGTCATCAATATCTTTCTTCAGCTCAGAGCACTCATCTTCAAGTTTCCTCTTCTTTGCTGTCAGTTCAGCATTCTTCTCCTCTTCATCCTCCATTCTTTCACTAAGTTCTTTAATTTTAGCTTCTAGCTGAATTTTACTTTTGATGAGACTTTCACATCTCTCTTCAGCATCAGCTAGATTTTCACTATCCTGTTAGAACATATTGAAGGCATGTTATATTTATCATAAATATTATGAAAGGTAACATATGTTGTTCAAATGCCACCTCCAGGAAATGGATTGCATAAGTCAGGGCAAAATTTCACATGCAAACCACAGTAATGCACAATATCTAATCATGGGGAGATTGTCCTGCTTTGTCATGGCTTAGGAAAGTAGAACATAACCCCACAACAGAGACACTTCCTTTCAGCTGGTCAGATATTTTGACTGCAATAACACGCCATAAAAACTGAACCGTTTGTGTCATAACAAGGAGCCTATGGTATCAGCGATATAAATAGGTCGGTCAGCAAACTGGATGTCATGGAAGCGTGAACTTAGATGTGGATTTATAAACACACGGTATTTCATAGTCATCTTTAAGAGTGTTGGGATGATTCTATCTGTAATAAGCTCTTCCAACTAATGACACAAGTCTGATTGTCTCTCCCCCAACTTCTGCCACTTAATTCACATGAGACTTCCTTGCTCGCATCATTCTCTAAACTCTCTCTCAGCCAAGACAGGCTCTGGCTCATGGCTAAACAGGATTGCTCAACCTAAATTTTAGCCTGCAACTTCTACTATAACTATTATTTTGAGCAACATGATTGACAGATAAAATGTTACCCAAATTAATACTACTGTGAGGTATACTAGGCAGGATATCAGAAAAGGTATATGTTGCTTCCCATAAGAGTTGTGGCCAAAAGACATCACTGCATGAATGTAGTATGTTATGTATAATTCTCTCTCAGATTCCTACTGAAACTCATGGGGCACTGAAAATCATGGCTATCAAGTGTGCATTTTCTGATAACAAACATGGACAAGATGGCTCTTGAGGAACCCTTCAAGCAGAGTTGATTGAAATTCACACAGCAATGGTACTTAAAGAGCAGACAGGAAGGGCCGTTCTAGTGCTGAAACAGTAAGAAACTGACAGTGTTGTCTGGTTCTTTCTTGACTCAGAGGGCAATGATCATATCTTAGGACTTCTTTTATGCCTGGAAATTTGAAACTATTGAATGCTTCAAATGGTATCCTAACCTGGAAGTTAGCTAAATACGGTCTTCTTGCATTTTTTCAATTACCATCCATGAAGGGGTTAAAGTGAAGCCTGAAATGCTTATAGACTAGGTTGGCTCTGGAGGACAGGGCATTAAGTACCAAAAAGGGTACAAAGAAACTCAGGAAAATATGTTAAGCTGAAGTGCTGAAGGAGGATTCGGGTAAGGAATCTGGTTTTCAACATGCATGGTTACATCCTTGGGGCCTGAAACAATACAGGACTGTCCAAAGCCAGCTGGTTTGGGAGCACATAGAATCAAGTGACAGGTCCACTTGCACCAGACTGCCCTTGGCCACATAAAATCTTTATTATATTTCAATACCTTCTTGCCTCGTGCAATTTCAGTCTCTGCTCAGCATCATAGTAGCTGAAAAGCATGTCTTTGTTCCACAGTTTCAGTCCTGTCTCTTACAGAAAAGCAGCTCCATCTCTAGCTCCACATTGTAATGGCCAGTAAATGAGGAAACAGTCTGTATTTAATCCAGATTTGGACTCCACAGTTGGTGCACATTGTATATATTTTGGAACATCTGATTCTTCCTCTGGTGACTGCTTAATAGTGAAATGGGTTTACACTGGAGCCCCTTATTCATGTTGGTGGTAATGTTTTATATATGCACTTTATACACACTTTGCTTAGGTGTAAATCACAGACTCTTAGAATCATTCAGGTTGGAAAAAACATCTAAGATCATCTAGTCCAACCTTTAATATGAAGCAGTGGAAAATCTGGCTCTGTTACCTGTCTATGTAGGACAACAGGAAAAGAGAATTGAAGAGGCAGTAGCATGAATCTGAAAATGGAGGCTACTCACAGACTGAACCTGCAGCTGCAGGTCATTTTTCTCTTGCAACAGACATGCCATTTTCTCCTCCACCTCCTTCCTCTTTGCCTCAGACTTTGCAAGCTCTTCCTTGGTTTTCTCAAACTCTTCCTTCATATTTGCCATCTTCTCAGATTCTACAGTCTTCGACATGTGCTTCATCTTGAAGTACAGCTTCATCCAGGGCCAGTGCTTGACATTCATGAATGCTCTAACATTGTATTGGATAATATAAATGGATTCTCTGAAAACGGGTGAAAATGATACAGGTTATCAGACTGGTGAGACTTGTGTTAGAAACAGACTCTGGTTATTGGTCACAGAGCATCAGCATTTTGCAGAGGCAAGTTTTGCGTGAAACTTTTTATCTCACCTTGCTTCTTTCTATTAAAAGTCATTTCTAGGCTCTGGATTGCTGCATGACTAGTTCAGTAGCATGAACAATAACTATGTATGGACAAAAGAGAAATACTTAAAAACAGGCAAACTTGTCTGGAATGCTGACTGGAAATCTCCGAGACTTTCCCAAATCTCAAAGAAAGTGCAAGTGCTCGGGTAAAGACCAGAGTGAAAACTGATTTCCATGAACGATTGCTGTTGTAATTATAAATATGGGAGTTACTGTAAATTGTGGAAGCAGTATCTTGATGCTTTTGGGTGACAAAAAATAGCAACTATAGTATTAGAAATTATTAAGACAACACGAAAACAGAAATTAAATCTTTTCTATGGTACTGAATGCTAAAGGATTTTTGTTTATGCCCATAGTTCAAGGGGAACTTTGACAGTTCATTGCAGAGAAATCTAATAAGATTTACTGAAACTATGCCTGGGTCAGGAAGTCCCTGAACTAAATACATGCTGTAGACTATTACAGATAAAAGCAACTGGTTAGCAAAGAGCATCCTAGTGATCCTAGCTCTCCCTAAAGCTTTCACTTGTCAACAACGTTTGAGACAATTTGCTGGGCTCACCCACTGCTGCCATCCCTACATTTCAAATTTTGCATGAATCATACCACCTTAAAGCGACAGAACAGAATTTGGGATGGTATGTGGGATGGTCAAAAGTATAGAGTACCTTCTCTGTACAAGCTAGAATTCTTCATCTTAGGTGATGGAGTCAAGAAAAAAAATTGAAGGAGAGCAGAATGTGATTTTGTTCCTTTCCTTACAAAACCAGACTAATGAGATTCAATAAAATTATCAGACAGCATATACCAAACAGCCAACTGAACAAATGGAAAGGTTTGTCTGTTTCCATCACAGGGAGAGGTTGAAAATGGTTCTAAAAGTTAGTGCATTCCTGGAGGAATGGTTCACTGTTAAATATTAAACATCATGGTCCAGATGCACAGTCCAATTGCTAAACAGCCATTGCAAGAATTTGGAAGGCTATAATAAGGAAAGTACTAGTTTCTGCTTTTTCTTTTTGCCCTAGTCTTTCTAAGGGTCTTCACTGGGGACAGATTTTTGCCTGAGACAGGATAGTGCATTGCCAGACTTTTGGTCTGACACAATATGATACTTAGTGTGTCCTTGTATTACCTTCTTTCATTCATCTTTTTAAATTCAGTTCTCATGAGGTACCCTCTGCACATAGCTTGTGTATGAGTGATGAGGCTCACAAGCTTCTCATCTCTCATCTCTTCTAGGAGTCCTAAGAGACCCGCTTTGAAGAACACCTAAAACATAAAAGAGGTTTGAATTGTTTGAAGGCTAGGCAGATACACAACCATTGGAAGCTTAGAGAAATTTGGGGTTCATATCCTCAGTGTTCCTGTGATTGATGACGTGTCACTTTATATGTGAACTAATCACACTATTGCAATGTTATTTCAAGTGCACTCCAGAGTAGGTTGTGAAAGATCTAGCTCATCAGTAGTTATTTAAAAAAAGACTCCTAACTTGCAACTTAGTATGATGTCCTATCCTGTCACTTCACTGTATCCTTCTGTGTCTTAATGGTCAGGCTCTGTAAACTGACATACAGATGGCTTGAGAGCCATATATGATGATGCCCATATAATAGTATATACAGTTGGGTTTGTGTCCAGAGATAGTACTGCTTTGATTGTGTCGGTCAGAGAATCAGTGTCCCACCTAACGCTGCTTTGGATATGGAAGAAAGACATGTGTGCCTAAATCCCCTGAAATCCCCTGAAAACTCTGTCTTTCTAAACTTATCTTAGCTTGCCTAATGTGTACTGATGTCAAGGAGTTCATCTGGCAGGAGAAAGGGGGAGAACTAGTTCTAGTTACAGCCATGCAGGGTCATTCTGCTAGCATGGTGTTGCCTGGACTGACAGGCCTACTCTCACACATACCCCCCAGAGCCAGACAAGTTTTGTGTGCTCCTTCTTGCTTGTGTTGTACTTTGTTTCCTAGTCATCATGAAGGCTGATTTCATATGGAAGAAATTATTTAAACAAATGGTATTTTTTTTGCCACTGATTATACCCACTCTTCCACAAGGGCTTTACCTTGGTGTGGCCAAATCTGTATTGGTTGTGGTCCACATCAATGGAGGAAAGAAGCTTTTCTGAAGCCCTTTTGCTGTCAATGAATTGGCCTTCTGGAATGGCTGAGGCATTAAGAATCTTGTACCTGTGGTAAGACAAGTTGCAAGGCATTGGTTGCAAACAGTGTGAGCAGAATAGGAGCCATCATATATCATAAGATAATGTGATTGGAAACTGAGCTGTCTGAAAGCAGCTGAATATGCTGTCTGAAATCTAGACAGTCTTGGCTGAATAGAACATGATGACAAGAGGATATGTCTACTTTTCAAAGGAATTTTCTGGCTGTGTAACAACATAGTATGCTGTTACATACAAAATTAATGTGCATACTTAACAGTGTTTGCAGGTCCAGGAATTAGGAAGAACATAGTGAGAACATGTCAACCTTCTCTTCTCAGCTTGTTTCATTGATCAGAAAAAGGCTATTTAAATTAAAGTAGAAGATAAATTAAAACTGCTGACAAAAACAATCTATATTCCAAAAAGAATACGGATCTTGCAGAAGTCACTGTCTGTACAAGTTCTACCAACAAAGCCTTGAGTTTGGGCTAAAACTGGCACAATATTATTTTTTAGCTAACAGAAGTCTTAGTGTTTTGTATGGTAGCTTAATGATAAGGTAATCCTGTGTCATGGACAGGATCATCTCACTCTTCTAAAGTGTTTTCCTCAGATACAGCAACAAGGATGGGTGATTGTACTCTGGGGCACTTCTTGTTCTCAAGTATATATTGAAAGAAAATATATAAAATCAAGATAGTGAAAGTGGCACAAGAACTTTATTCTGTATTTTAGGCTTCTGTTGTAGTTCTTCCTAAACTTCAGCATATTTCTTTTGTACTGTGTAGCACTTTTTGGTTCTGGACCATGGCTATTGTGGAGAGATCCCTTCACCTTGTCACATCAAATTATGATTTGACAGTTGAGACCAGGTAATGCCATAGTGAATTAAACATCAGGTTGCAGCACATATTCAGAGAGGTCCTGCATCCTAGACTGCATTTCCTCAAAGTCTGAATACTCTTGTCACAAAAAGATAAAAAAATATTGATTTCTTGGGGAAGGGGACGGAAGGGAAGGGGAGGGGAGGAGAACAGAGGGGAGACAGGCTATGTCCTCTTGAGGGGAAGAGCTTTTTACACCAGGTCAGCATGTAAGGCACTACTGGTACACTTATTAATAATAACAACCAATTCAGATTCAGTACTTTATAGCAACTGAGCTCACTTGAGCCAGTTTCATTATCTCAGTTTTAAAGAAGAGAAAGCAAGGCACAGGATGCAGGCAACTGACAGAGCACCAACAAAGCCTTGGAGTTTTGAATGCTTAGGTAGTGCACTCTAAGGAGACTGTGCTGACATTTATTATTCTTGTATTGTTTTGTAAGCCTATAGGAGACTTACAAAGAGCAATCTATTATGCCATTTAATTCATTGCCCTAAAAGCATTTTGCATCTTTTTGAATCACCAGGCAATGACTACATTTAAGAAACAATATGGGTTCTGATGAATCAACAAATCTCTGATTAAAGAGGGAGAAGACTAGAGAGACCTAAGAGAGTATTTATGATGACATTCCCTCAAATTCCACTGAATTAGTCTTTTTCAAAGGATGTGTCTCCATGATGTCATCAGATTTGTCACCTGAGTTTTGGGTTTAGTGAATCCTTAAATTATTAGACTAATAACTGAAGACCTACCGTTGCTTAAATTCTGCATAAAGGATTCTGCTTGGAAACCCCTTCCTGCAAATTCGGATGCCTTCTAGAACCCCATTGCACCGCAGCTGATGCATCACTAAGTAATGGTCCATTTCACCTTAAACAAGATGTTATACATCATGACTGTTTTTTTTTTTTTTTTTTTTTTTTTTTAATTCTCCCCCCACCCCACCTCCCCAAGAGTTTCCATATTTACTAGCATGACAGTGCAACTTCTCCTTTTGCTAAAATTCAACCAGTTATTGGTTAAGGATGAAGGAAATGAAGACAGAACATGTTTTCAATTCATAGAAATTGCAAAGAACTGCATCAACCAGATGAGATTTACTACTCTGAATGGTAGGGCTGGCAATGCTTGTGAATCTCATATGATCAAAAGGCACAGGGAGAGACATTTCTCAAAAATGACTGAAAAGTACTCCATAAGACCAGCTGAAAAATATCATCACTCACTGGATGTAGGTAGAGGTGGCACAATGTAGAATGCAATACCATCTGGATAATCAGCTCTTCATGTTATGTAAGATTTTACCTTGGATTTGCTGTGGAAGTATTGACTATATTTAACCTTGATTAGATTTGATAGATAGATTCCTACACAGGAGAGGATAAGCAAGATGCTTAAAGCTTTCAATTCCTTTAACTGCCTGTAAAGGACAGCTGATTGAAATTTGAATAATTATCTTTCTTCTCCTATAGTATCTATCAGGTATAACAAATCAACTATATTTCTTAATTTTATTCCAAGTATAGCAAACAAAGTACAATTGAATAAAATACTCTTGGAATCACTTGGTCATGAAGAATTTTTTCTCAGCTCCTAGAAGCATTAATTAATGCAGAATGGTACATATTGTTAACCCTTAGCTTTTCAGTGGAATCAATAAAGGTATACCCAAAGAAATGGTTAGAAAAGTCAAGCATAAGCAGCCTAAAACCAGCTAAAATCAGAAAATGACCGGTTTCTTTTCACTTTACAATCCTTAATTTTGTTCACACACTACTACTTTTCTTTTTCTTAGAAGGCAAAAGTGCAATATCCTCTGAGTCACCTCTGAATATTAAAATGACAGTCAAATCATTCATTCATGTATATTTCAGTAGATTTTCTTAATTCCTTTACACCGTCTATGCCTGTCAAGACCCCAGTGGGATTCCTCTTTCACTTTAGGGATATGAAGCCTGGAACATTCCATATGGGTTTCATTTATAGTCAGTGGAGTGAAGCAGAAGCATTTTTTTCTAGGATGTGATCATCTCATCCTAAGACATATAAAAGCAGCCAAATGAGTCATACCTTAAAATGCCAGCTTCTCTCCACTGAATATATAAGTTTAGATGAATAGCTGAAATCTGAGTGTCATACATAAGTGTGCAGCTGAAACCATTCTTCTGGTCTTCAGGGTTATACAAAGAGACATAAACAAGAAAGGTAAGAAATGCTTTGAAATTCTGGAGCAGATTAAATGGGTGGTAAGCTCCTGTTTGCTTGTATTCTTGTTACATCCATTACAGCTTATCATTCCACCAGTATCAGACTTCCTATAGATGAGACTCCTAAAACCCACACAAGCAACTCTCCCCAGGTACTTAATGGCCACATGTAATACCTCCCAAACTTGACTGTTCTTGGAGACTAAACTCTGTGTGAGTTAAATATTTAATTCAATTAAAAATAACAAAAAAAACTTTATATGAAAATGCTTTTCAGGTGCAAACAGTACGCAGCAGCTTATACAGGGAATTCTACAAATGACGCATGATTTCTTTGTCAGTCTTCCAGCCTCAGTGAATCAGTTTCTAACATGAAATATTTTGAGTTGTTAAATTGTCTTGAGCTGAACCCAACAGTATTTAATGTCACAGTGGTCCTTAAAAATAGGCATTTATTAGAAATTTGCTACTGCTGTTACTTGCAACATGCAATTTCATCAGCTCTAATACATCCCATCTTTATCATCAGCTCATTAAGCAAAGATTAGTAACTGTTATGTACCATATAATGCTCAAAATTTTACAATCATGAAAAAATACAAGAAGGCTTACTTGAGCACCGTTCCATAGGCCAGCCCCCACAGGAACTTTACATGCATGGGGAGCTGTTCTGGAAGAAGTTGGTGTGGAAGCTGAACAGCCCAATTCTTGTCAGTCCAGTGTATAATAACAGACTTACCGGGTGTCTTGGTCTCATTAGGAATCAAGCAACGCACAAAGTGAGGATGGGTACTTCTCAGGTTAGTCATCAGCTTGTTTAGATTTTCCTGTGATAGAACAAAACGGGGTTTGAGCTCTGATCTACAAAGCTTTTGCATTTTTATTCAGATGTCAAAGAAGTGTGGCTCAGTTTTAAGAGGAAATTCACATACCCTGAACACAGCAGACACTGTCTGGAAAGAGCCCCCCTTCTTCTTAGCACCTTTCTTGCCACCACTACTATCACCTTGGAAGAAATACATAAGAGCTGAATGGTTAGAGTAGGCAGTATGTTATGGACTAATATAAACATTATATTTTAATGTTAAAGACTGATTCACTGCTGCATGGGAGTTTCACGTGAACTGCTGCCAGCTGGTTATTTATTAATCAGTGTATGGTATATTTTGGTCTCAGATGCACAACTTAAGTTGCATCATAATGTATATGGCTGTGGTAGTATGTAACACTACGGTCTGACATAAGTTCCATAGCAGTTTACTGTGTGCCACTGGAAATTAGTTTCACTTAAAGATATACTCTCAAACTATTTTTGTATTGTTGTAATGTGGTGAAAGGCCACATGAATGGTTCAGCAGTGGACATTTGTTCATGAGTGCAGTGAAGCCTTTAGGAAAAATCTGTTCTAATGTTCCAGTTGAAGGATAGGGACCTATTCTGAGTTATGGCATCCCCAAGGCAAGAAATGAAATATAGTCTCATGAATACAAACCCAAGAAGCTCAGTATCTTTTCAGAATTGCTGTATTTCTAGGAATTCAGAATGCTGTATTGCTATTCTTTTAGGAAGAACTTCTTTACTGAAAGGGTTGTTAGACATTGGAGCAGGCTGCCCAGGGAAGTGGTGGAGTCACCATCCCTGGAGGTCTTTAAAAGACGTTTAGATGTAGAGCTTAGGGATATGGTTTAGTGGGGACTATTAGTGTTAGGTCAGAGGTTGGACTTGATGATCTTGAGGTCTCTTCCAACCTAGAAAATTCTGTGATTCTGTGATTGTTGAAGTCATTTAAATGGAGAGTTAAATAGAGTCTTCTCACCTTCCTTGTATTGATTATACTAGTAAAGACCACAACTGCCTCACCCCCACTATTTCCTAGGGGTATGCAGTACCTTCTTAAGCCTCAAACCCAGCTGTCCACATGCCTGATGGCTGAATTGACTGCTACTCTATACTAACACTTCTTTTTGCCTAGCATCCAAGCTTCTGCAATATTGTTTTTTGTAGCAATCTATATGGCCATTTTTGGTAAGACAGACCCATTGACTGTCCTACTTGACAGCCTTAAGTCACAAAAAATAAAGGGCAAGAAGTTGAACTGCACTCTGATGCCCTTAGAGGACTTCTAAATTAATTTGTCTCTCTCTCTCTCTTTTTTTTTTTTTTTTCCTGTTGCACCAGGACTGTTCAGCTGGATATGAAATAGTTCTGTGATCTCCTTGAAGGTGTAAGGCTGTGAACCTCTCTATTACTTTTAGCTCTACCAGTTCACCTAAACAAACAATACTCTGTCTCCAAAGACTATAAAGTGCTTACACTTTGCACATATATTTAGCACCTGTCTGGATGGTGGCTGACCATACATATGATTCACAACTCAGTAAGCCAGGAAACATCCAACTCCTGTCATTTTGTTTTGGACTTGCTGAGCATTGCTTCTGTGCACCACACCACATAAACATGGTGCTTTCTGCAGTTATTCTTGATGGTATCTTAGTTTAGCGTATCTGTGCACATGAATAGGATGGGTTTAGGGATGACGAGAGGCTAGAGAATACAACAAGGAGGAGAAATAGACTTCATTTTTTTTCTCTTGCCCCTCTGAGTGAGAAAAGCACTTACTTGTTTCTGCACCAGCATAGTTAGAGTAAAGGAAGGACAGGAGCTGCAAAGATGATTTCTGGTATAGCCCAACAACAGTTTCATTCAGGGGATCCTTGTTCTTCTCAAGCCAGCCAGAGATGTTGTAGTCTACTGTGCCAGCATAGTGCACCAGGGAGAAGTGGGCCTCAGCCTTGCCTTTGCCAGGCTTGGGCTTCTGGAAATTGTTGGACTTGCCCAGATGCTGGTCATAGAGCTTGTTTTTGAAAGAGGTTTCAGTTGCCTTGGGAAACATGCACTCCTCTTCCAGGATGGAGAAGATGCCCATGGGCTAGGAGAAATATGAATACATGAAGAAAGTGTCAGGGAGAGAGAAAGGAAATAAAATTTCACTTTGCATGTGTTTTGTAGTTTGTTACAGTAACTGTAATTTCTAGTTCACAGGTTATTAATACATCCCTAGTTACTATAATAATCAGACATACTATAACTAGCCTTTGCTGCTCAAGCCACTACTATGAAAACGGCAACTTGGCAGTACTGTTTAGACACATATTTGAGTGAGAGGCCTGTAATGCACATTATAGTCAACAGCTTCAATCATCTTTGCCCTAAACTCTTTGGAATGTAAACCAGTGAAATCAAAATAGGAATTCAGAAGACAGGTTTCAGTGCCCTGTTCATGGGACTGATGATGTTTTGTAAGTCTCTTACAAGTCATCAGGTTGAAATTGCCAATGTTGAACTTAGTTTGATGCCTCCTCAGGAACATGCATAGATAATATCTAACAAGTCCTGTGTGGTCTCCAATGGATGTGCATGATGAATTAGATTTTCCTCATCTTATATGGGGCAAAAATGCCAGCAATCTGGTGCTTTAGAATACCCACTGACTTCTAATTTGTCACAGAATGTACTTAAATATTGAAATATTTCAATACAGAGGCATATCCTTATCCACATGAGATCCTTCATCTGAGCTACATTAGGAATCTTCCGATAGTGCAGAATCCTATCCTTCTGATAGGATTCATCTTGGCTACCTGTAGGTGTTTCTAAAACAGAATGTAGATCTGAGATAGATGTCCATATTGTTGTAGAATCAGTGCAAGCATTATGCAGACATTTCACAGAATCAATAACAGGATGTATTTTATGAGATGAATTGCATCCTATAAGTGTCTACTTCTTTCCTGCCATTACAAAAGTGACTACAGTGCTAGATTCATGTAGGTGATGTAATTCCTCTGGCTCTAACTACTCTACATTTCATAGACATGAGGCACAAAGTATGTGGACACTGAGCAGTAAGTGTGGATTTTGAGTGTTAAGTATAGCAATAGGCACCACCTGTGAATGGTAGTGTTGTTTGTAGGTGCTATTATGTGGTGGGAACAGTGGGACGTTAGCAAGAAATGTGAAGCCTTTATGTGCAAAGGCATCATCCATGGATATGAATATTAAGTCATGAAATTGCTCGTGGGATGGCTGAATGGGGACGAGGCTGGGAATAGGTACTTGTATTCTCCTGAGAAGGAAGATATTTGGGTGTGTGTACAGTGGATATGCACATAATATTTAAGTGCTGTACACAAGTAACCACTGGACACTTGCTCATAACACTGTAGTTGGGGGTTAATTCACATCAAGACCACCAGCGCAGTGGGCAGTGACAAAGGAGCCAGAAAGAAGATTGCTACAACCAGGAACTCTGAATTCTGTCAACTACTGCAAAGATTAAGACTTGAAGTTTCACCTTACCGTCTACTGTTAAAAGCAAAATTAACATTGTGCCTCTCTCCCTTCCATCCCAGCCATGTTGTATAAAAAATCTTATTTATTTATTTATTTATTTATTTGTGGAGAGGCAGTGTGCCACTCCAAAAAGTTTGATTTTATAAACTGCTTCTTCTGATGGGAGAATCATTCAACAGTAATGATTCAATTTATAAAGAACATAAGGACTAAAATAAATGACCAGGAAATAAATGTGCTTTTCTAAAATGAGATTTCCTCTACCTTCTCAATGAGCTCAATGCAGGCAGCCAGGTCCATCCCAAAGTCAATGAACTCCCATTCAATTCCTTCCTTTTTGTACTCCTCCTGCTCCAGCACAAACATGTGGTGGTTGAAGAACTGCTGCAGTTTCTCATTGGTGAAATTGATGCACAGCTGCTCCAAGCTGTTGAACTGCAAATTCAAATATAATAATGTCAGTTAGTTTGGAAAAGTTATCAATTGACAAACATACTAACTGTAACTCACATCAAAAATCTCAAAGCCAGCAATGTCCAGGACACCAATGAAATGTTGTCTGGGCTGCTTTGTATCCAGTTGCTGGTTGATTCGAGTAACCATCCATAAGAACATCTTCTCATAGACTGATTTAGCCAAAGCCCCCACTGAATTGTATACCTGTAAGAAACAGCCACAGCAGTAAAAAAATGTTGGATTAGCTTTAAAGTTGAAATAACTGTCTGAACAAAGTGAAAACCAATCAGCTCTCTAGGTACCTGTTGGACATTTTGTCCTTTAGTCACGTATTCATTCCCAACTTTCACCCTGGGATAGCATAAAGCCTTGAGCAAATCAGCAGAATTCAGACCCATCAGGTAGCCAGCTTTGTCAGCCACTAGGAAGAGATACAGCAAAGGAGTTCAACATAGACAAAGATGTCATGGTCTTCTAGAATGTTTCTGTTACAATGAGCCTACTTCAGACACTACTCAGATGTGCCTGTTGTCAAGGGAAGCTTGTCTCAGCTGCACCATACTCCTGTTCCATCCCTAGGGAGCTGTAGCAGTGCTTCATCTATGAATCAGTTTCCATGTGGAGCATAAATTAAATCAGTGACTTTGTGGCACTTGCACAAATTTGTAAAATTTAGTTTCTGGAAGGGCAGAAACAGTCTTGAAGTGATGAGCACTTTATTGGATGAGGTTCCTCTCTTGACTCCTGGTGCAGTTCACAAATGAAGTCTGCAGTCAACCCCTACCTTCTGTGCTGTCTGGCTCTGCCTGCTCCTCCCGCTGCTTCTGCTTGAACTTCATGTTCCCGTAGTGCATGACAGCCCCTGTCAGCTTGTATATCCCCACCTTCTCATCAAGGCTGAAGCCCAGGATGTCCACGGCAGTCTCCAGAGGGAACAGACAAGTTGCAAAAGATCAGAAAAACACAAGTTGGGGCTTCTGCTTCTGCCTGCCTGCATGCCTGCCCAGCACCAAGCTTGTGCAACAGCAGCTGGGAGGGGCTGTGGCTGCTGCAGAATGACAGAGGCCAGCACTTGGTGGCCCCCAGCTAGGCTACATCTCCCTGGCTGCAGCATGTCTGATCATAGGGCTGCTCTGGTGGCAGTGGTCACCTCTGTGCCCAGAACAGAGCCTGTCTCTGGCCAGGAGTGCTGTTTTCATACTCACATCCGTTGCCAGCAGCTCCTCGCTGTCATCAATGCTAGCAACAGTGATTTCTCCTTGGCTCACATAGGCAAAGTCGTAGGGATTGGTTGAGATAAGAAGGAGATCTGCAGGCATACAGTGCACCTTTGATGGTACAGGGGAAAAGTGCAAAGAGAATGCACTGAACCAAGCCCAGAAATTCTGGCACTCACCAATGAGCTCTGGCTTCTTATTGGACATTATCTGGTAAAAAATATGATAGCTCCTTTCACTGGGTAGCTGGAAAGTCACTCTGGATTTCTCCAGAAGATCTAAGAAAAAGAGAGATGCCACTGGTCTCCTGGGAAACTTGAGATCATGAATGCACAAATTCTGCACGTGCTGACTAGCTCCAACTCACAGGTTTCGATATCTGCAGAGGCCAGCTTGCCATTTGTTCCAAAGTGAATCCGGATGAACTTTCCCTGTTGAGTAGTAGAGATCAACACATTGGTTGGAGTGATCAATGAATGAGATATATATAGTAGAAATCTGCATTCCAACAAAAAAGAAATGAACTCACAAAACGTGAGGAATTGTCATTCCTGACAGTCTTAGCATTTCCGAAGGCCTCCAGCAGTGGGTTGGCCTGGATGATCTGATCCTCCAGGGTTCCCTAGTTACAGGAGAAAAAGGTTTTTAGCAAACTTCACTACTATTTAATAACAAATATGGCAAAGGATACATCACAAACAGGTCATTATTACATCTCATGCATGATTTTAACCTTTAGTTTGCAAATGCTTTAAGCACTCATCAGCCATCACTCATGAATTGGTTTCACAGGGAAGAGTGCTGAAAGACTGATCTGTACTTTGCTTTCTTTTCGTCCATGCTATCATATATTGTATATAATATACAGAGTAATTTTGGTGGAGCTCAGAATGTTTGAAGTCTGTATGAGAGAGGCACTTCTGCATTCCCATTCACTGATCACAAAGGCCATAACAGCTAAAAAAAAAAAGTGAAAAAACTGGGATTTTTTTCTTGAGGTTACTCAGGCACAAGAAACAGAGAGAGAGTGGTACAGAAATAAATCTTCAGACATGCTTTGAAAAGACGAGTAGGACATGGGTGAAGCATGATACTCAAATACCAAATGTAAAACAATACAAACCAAACAAAAAAAAAATGTACCTCTTGGATGCTGTGGTGGTGGTTCTGCCCCCCACCCCCCCATTTTTTTTTTTTTTTTTTTTTATATATTGCTGCAGTAGAAAAGAAGATAATCAAGCAAACGTACAGTTTCAATACAGTATTGTATCACTCTTGTTAACTGAAAATAATTGGAAGGAAAAAAACCTTCCATGACATGTCTCTTCTGTGCAAGGCAGTGTCACAGAGTGCTGTTTTGGAATCACAGGGCAAAGGCTGGCTCCTTTTCTCAAGGCTCCTAGCAAACTCATGATTGATCCCTGGGTAGTTAGGAAATAATTGTTTGCAGGAATGGTTTCCAATACAGAGCAGGAGAACAAAGAACGAGAAAAAAAAAAAAAAAGTTTTTATTCACATGAAAAATCAGTGGCAGAGCTCAAGCTGCTGCATACTACTTGGTGTATAATGGTGCATGCTGCCTTCAAGACCTTGCAGTGGAGAGGCAGCGCCATCCCCAATACGGTCTGCAGGTGGCGCAAAGGATTTAAGTTAGATTGAACAAAAAGCTACACCTTAGGAAACTAAGGCCACACAGTAGCATGAGAACTCTCTCTCTAAATATATATACATATTTTTAATTTAAAAAATCTCGAATATATAGAGTAATATCCTCTCACATATAGCTTCCTAAATGCACTTCCTCCTTTAAGATACATGTGTGTGTTAGTGCTGCTGACTCCACCAAAAAAAAACAACAATAACAACAAAAAAACACAAACAAAAAAACTCAATCTAGTGCACATCTGTGAGCCATGAACAGACAAGGGAGCACGGTGAATGGAGAACAGCATAGAATATCTGGCAATTCTTTACAAAAGTTCAATCTGGAGTACAGTCTGGGTTACAAATTGCTTGAGCTGAGAAAGCAGTCCTGGGAAATGTTGTTACATACTTCCCTTATTTTATGCTCTTAGCTGGCATCTGATTTCAGTCTGTGTCTGAGATGGGGTGCTGGAAGAGACGTAATTATAATGGTGTTTTATTTTGTGGTCTTTTGAAGAGAAACATACTTCTTAGAGATTGTGAATACCAAAGAAATAGAATATTCTGTGAACCTGGTGAGTTTTCTTATATCAAACACAGTCAGTAGATCTCAGCTGTCTCAATGTTTTTGTGAGATCAGTCCCAGCATAGTGAGCAGCTGGTGAAAGCTCAGCCCAAGAGATACAGAAATGGTGCTGATGGAAAGAGTGCTTGTGATGAACTTGTCTTTGCCATAACAACCCATCAATCACAGACACCTGCCCCTCTGAGTGAGAAAAGAATATTCAGCCTTGGAATCTCCTTAGATTCTGCTGTGCCCTTGGGTACTCAAATAACGTACTGACAGGCATCACCCTCTTTGATGCACATATCTTCTCACATACTGTGATGACACACTTGTGCCACAAGGATGTTTGCTGCTTGCTCTGTGCTAGCCCATGCCTTGCAAATGCACCGGTGGGCTCAGATTGCAGCAGCTGGGCTTGTGCTTTCCTCCCTGGAAGGATCCCTTCTGAGGTTACTTTCTAATTGTCTAGCAAGTGGTCCCAGCTGTCCCAAGTCTGACACTTTTTTTACCCTGCCCCTCAGGGCTGTTACACAGACCACAGGCAGTAATTTCTACTGGCTTGTTCTTCTGTGTGATGCAATTGAAATTACTTTAACTTCAGTGCAACCTCTCTGGAGTCCAAAGTTACTGTAGTTCCCTTGTCAATAGGAACGAAACAGGGAGTTGTAACACAATCACATGCCAGTGGGAACCGATTGGTCTCTTTCAGGCACTCGGGTGGATGTGGCAGATATCTCAGGTACACAGGCAGGCAGGCATCCATCACAGAGAGAACTTTTGCTGTCTTATATTATCTTCCTCTGGTCAAACCTTCCCTTGTGTAAATGAGGACTGGAGAGGAACTGAAACTTGGGGCTTTCCTACATTAAAAAGATGGCCTCTTCAAGGATCTACTTTGTAGAGTACCATGAGATTAAGCCCTGGAGGGGAAAGGGGCCCAGAAATGTTGTTTAATATTCAAGGATCACCTCCCTCCATGCTTGATATCAATGCATCCTAACAAAGAGAAGTCAGGCAAAAATGCCAGGAGGCCTGCATAGATGAACAAGGAGTTCCTGGCCAAACTCAAACACAAAAGGGAAGCTTCCTGAGGATGGATGCAAAGACAGGTAATGTGGGAGGGATACAGAGACATTGTCCAAGCAGCTAGGGATCAGGATAGGAAAGCTAAAGCCAAGACAACTGAATCTTGCCAGAGACATCAAGAGCTTCTACAGGGACACCAGTGATAAAAGAAAGAGTAGTGAAGACCTTGGCCCGCTTCTGAAGGAAATGGGAGACCTGGTTACATGGGATATGGAGAAAACTGAGATACTCAATGACTTTTTTGCCTCAGTCCAGCAAGTGCTGTAGCCACACCTCCCAACTCACAGAATCCAAAGGCAAAGACTGGGGGAATGAGGTACCATCCACTGCAAGAAAAGATCAGGTTTGAGACCATCTAAGGAACATGAATTTGCACAAGTCCATGGGACTTGATGAGCTACATCCAAGGGTCCTGAAGCAACTAGCAGATGAAGTTTCTAAGCCATCATCCATCATATTTGAGAAGCCATGGCAGTGAGATGAAGTTGCCAGTGACTGGAAAAGGGGAAACATAACCCTGATTTTAAAAAGGGAAAAAGAGGAAGACCTGAGGAATTGCAGGGCAGTCAGTCTCACATCTGTGCCTGGCAAAGAAATCACAATCATGGAGCAGATCCTCCTGGAAACTATGCACATAGAAAATAGAGATGGGGAGTCCAAACAACTTCATCAAGGACAAATCATGCCTGACAAATTTGGTGGCCTTCTATGATGGGGCTACAGTGTTGGTGGATAAAGGAAGAGCAACAGATGTCATCTACCTGGACCTGTGCAAAGCTTTTGGTATTGTCTTACACAACATTCTTGTCAAAGCCATGTCTCTCCAATTTGGAAGACACATGGACCACTTGGTGGATATGGAATTAGCTGGATGGTCTCACTCAGAGGCATAGTCAGCAGCTGAATTTCCAGGAAGAGACCAGTAACAAGTGATGTTGCTCAGGGGTTTGTGTTGGGACTGGTATTATTTAACATCATTGTTGGTGATATGGACAGTAGGATTGAGTGCATCCTCAGAAAGTTTGAGGTTGACACCAAGCTGTGTGGTGCAGTTAGCACGCTGGAGGGAAGGAATGCCATTCAGGGATACCTTGACAGACTTGAGAGGTGGGTCTGTGCAAACCTCATGCAGTTCAACTAGATCAAATGCAAGGTCCTGCATCTGGGCTGTGGCAAACGAATATAGGCTGGGTGATGAGTAGATAGATAACAGCCTTATGGAAATGAACTTTGGGGTACAGGTGGATGAAAAACTGGGTAAGAGCCATCGATGTGTGCAACTGCAGCCCAGAAAATGAGATGTATCCTGAGCTGCATTAAAAGAAGCGTGGCCGGCAGGCCAAGGGAGGTGATTCTTTTCCTCTACTCTGCTCTCATGAGACCCCCCCCCGGAGCACTGCATCCAGCTCTGGGGCCCCCAGCACAAGAAGGATACGGACATAGTAGAACGAGTCCACAAAGATGATCAAGGGGCTGTAGAATCTCTCCTGTGGAGACAGGCTGAGAGAGCTGGAGGTGTTCAGCCTGGAGAAGAGAAAGCTCCAGGGAGACCTGATAGTGGCCTAAAGGGGGTCTACAGGAAAGCTGGAGAATGACTCTTTGTTAGGGAGTGTAGTGATAGGGCAAGGAGCAATGTTTTTAAACTACAAGTAGGTACATTTAGATTAGATATTTGGAAGAAGTTATTTACTATGAGAGTGAGGAGGCAGTAGAACAGGTTGCCCAGAGAAATTGTGGATGCCCCATACCTGGAAGTGTTTAAGGCCAGATTTGATGGGGCTTTGAGTAACCTGTTGTAGTGGAAGGTGTCCCTGCCCATGGCAAGAGGATTGGAACTAAATGATCTTCAGTGTCCCTTCCAACCCAAGCCATTCTATGATTCTGATTTTTTTAGGTGGACTTCCAGTATTTATAAGAGGGATGGAAGTTGGTTAGCAGGGGTAACAGAGCATAGGTGTGTTCAGACTGTGTATCCTGCCTGTCACCTCAGACACATTACACTTTCTTTTAATGGTACTGCAATGCAGAAATATGTATTGATTTTGTCTGCAGAGCAGAAACTCTCAGCAAAACACTGAAAGAGGGTGCCTATCACATACCTGCATTTTACCAGGCTGATGGTCTTTCTTCTTCTCACCAGTAACTGCAATTGTTGCAAAGTACTGGATGACACGCTTTGTGTTCACAGTCTTCCCTGCACCAGATTCTCCACTGTTAGAATGAAGATATTGTTGTAGGAAATAGGAAAAATGGAGGAAATGTAAAAATGACCATTTTTACTTTGGTCAGTGTTGTCACACATCAAAATATACTCACGTGATAAGGATCGACTGATTATCATGATCTGAAAACAAAGCCACAGAAAGAGCTCTTCAAATGAGATGTGGAGGGCTTTTATTCCTCAGACATAGCTAATTGACTTCAAGGGAAATAATTATATTGAACCTGTATCACTTTGTAACCAGGTAAGGTGAACTCTGCATTTGTATGTATGTGTATTTTTGCACTCCCAGCTAGATGGAGCTGTCCAAGCTATAACATTAACCAGCGGTTGTTTATAAGTCTTCCCCAGTTATTATTTGCTTTTGGTTATGTACAGATCTTGGATTGAGTATTGTTTAGTTGAAGTCAGATTCTCTGCTATGATCATTCCATATTGTTTCTTCAAATTCCTTGCTTTGGCACAATGCCAAATAGCTAGCCACTGCCTTTCTTTTATTATCCAACACTACAGGGTTCCTTAAGATGCCATTGAATTTTGCCATAGGACTATGGGAGCCATTTCCATCATGCCCTGAGTAGAAAAGCATGCAAAATGCCTGAACTGCTAAGTGTGCCTTGACCAAGCAGCCAGCCTATGTTTTTGCCAAATGACTCACCAGTCAGCATGAACTGATAGGCATTGTCAGAGATGGAGAAGATGTGTGGAGGGGCCTCCTGGCGCTTTTTGCCTCGGTAGCCAGCCACCACCTTGGGGTTGTACACCGGCAGCCACTTGTAGGGGTTGACAGTGACACAGAAGAGACCTGAGTAGGTCTGTGAGGAAGAAAACAGGCATGTTGGCTTCTGCTCAGTCTGGCACAGCAGGCCTTCCAGATACCTGAAGGAGGACTGCTGAGGAGAACTCAGAAGGCAGAGGTCAACAAAACTCTGGGAAGACCAGGGCAGTGGAAGAAATGAAATTGGAGGAATGACCTATCACAGAATGGGTGAAATTTACGATATGAAAAGGAAAGACAAAGGGAAGAAGGAAGAAGAGGAATGATACATAGAGTACAAAAGGAGAACACATGCAAGAGAGAAAAAAGAAACAGAAATGAAGAAAGGAGTTGAAAAGTCAGGAATATCTTCAGAGAGATTGAAAGGTGTCTTCAACCCCTCAAAAGCACAAATCTTCTGCTTGTACTTACGTAGATCATCCAGACTGCATAACGCTCTTTGAGGTTATACAGCACAGCAGGTTCATGGAGGTGGGTCATCATAGCCATGTCCTCAATTTTATCAAATTTGGGCGGGTTCATGGGAAAGACTTCATCATCCTTTACTGTTACAGTCTGACAAAACCAGAGAGAAAAAAAAGGAGAAGAAATATTAGCCTTTTAGAACTGGATGAGTTATTTATGATGAGTAACAGTTAATGGCACTTACTGTATTGTCATATGTTTTAACTGTGACTTTACCACCTTCTCTACTCTGTATGAAACCTTTCACATACATTTGCTTTTCATCCACTACAAAACAGGCTGCCTTAGCATCAAATGGGCGATTCTGGTCTTCAATTCGCTCCTTCTCAGATTTCCGTAAATAGGGAGCAGCTTCTCCAAAGATTGCCATCTCTGCATCTGATGTCATGACTGGAGTTATTCTGGAGGAATTTAGAAGAGTTTCAGATATCCTGTGCATTTGTAATTTATCCAGATCAATCCAGAAATTGATCATAATGACTAAAATGAAGAAGAGGACTAAAATGAAGAAGAGGACTAAAATGAAGAAGAGGACTCAGGCACCTAACTTCCATGTCAATTTTAAGTATTCACTGAAGAAGTCTTAGTAAAGAAAATTTATTGTAGGCAGGAGTAAGATTAGTGAGTTAAGATTTGTTCTCATACGTAATTTCTAAGTGGAGGCATTCTTCATGCACTTCTGTTTTCTATCTTTTAATGACAAACAGGGAAAGTTCAACTAGTTTATTTCTGTATCAAGTACGGAAACAAATTGTGAGCAACAATCAACATCCATCTAGAGCCAAACCTGTTTATCATACCTATGAAATATAAAACATCTTTACATACCAGTGACAAAATTAGCAAATAAAGGAATATAACATGTAGTAAAGGAAATAATTCAAAGAATAGTGTTACATATATAGATTAGTACTTGATATTACCTTTCAAAAAATATCAATGTCAAAGTACCTTTTAGCTTGATTATACTATGTAGGGTGACATCAGTTACAAATCATTAAAAGACGGTTTGTATGTACCAATACATACCAGACATTCTGTTAGGGATTCTTCTAGTAGAAAAAAATCATACAAAGGTTTTGTGTTCAGATTTATTTTACATTTTCAGCAACATCTAGTAAAAATTCTTTAATACAAATAGATATTATTGGTTGCTACAGTTGGAAGGACTGATGTGGATAATTCAAGTCTATCTGGAAGCAACACAGGTGGAAATAATGTAGGCAGAAATTAACATAAATAGAAAGTCCTGCAAGCTACAGGCTAGCATAAAAATAAGGTACTGAAGTAATCAACATAGTACTTTTATGTAGTGCCAAATAGATAATGAAAGCAGTTAGAATGCATTTGCAATGTTTTGATTTTGGACACATTGATGCAGAAATGCTGTGCTCTCTCAGCAAAACCTGTCTGCAATAGAATCTGTACCTTGCAGGACTTAGGGAGACTGCATCTCTCAAGAGACTTTAACACACAGGAACTTCAACCCACAAAATCTAGAACCATTAACATATTTTTAAATTATTATTCTGGGTATATAAACCCCAGCTATTTTTTAACCTATGTGATTATTCCTCTGAATAGCTCAATTGAAGCAACATGAAAGAAAGAGAAACTATCTCACTGTAGCTATGGAAAGGCTAAGTAGAGCATCAGAAAATGCTGATAGGTTGCTCAAAATTTTCTTGAGTGGCACAGTCTGTTGGATTACTGAATCATCTTTGATTTATGCCTTTGTGAAAAGACAGGCATTCTCTGAATGGAGTTTGAATTTCCATGCCTTTCAGCACCTCAACTATTTTAGTGAACCTTTTGTGGTATTAGGTATCCACAGGTGTGGATGGTTCCTTTTGTTACTCTTGTGAACTCTTCCAGTCACTAACCTTTCCTAGAAAACTTAGAAGAGAATTGTTCATATTTAAGTTCTTTATGAAGGTGTCTCTGTGTTCATAGACAGTTCTGTCTATCAGATAGGAGACAAGATCATATTGAACTTTGTTCTGTATTCAGGACCTCATGGGTAAGCTATATTTACATAAATCAGCATACAGTGTTTGAGACCTTACCCCAGAAGAAACTAAAGGCAGGATAAACTTGAGCCCTTCTTGAATTGTACTGTGAGCATCCTCTCTGAGCACAGCCCTCAGTTTCAGATTTCGAGCAGTTGTACAGATGGTAGGGAATTAATTGTAATTGTCTACAAGTCCCAGAATACCAGTTTACATGACAAAAAGACATTACAATCTCTGTGTATCATGCCTTCTTGGCTAAGCTTGAATATCTGTCACTTTTCTTTCCCCATAACTTGAGTATTTCCTACCAAGATCTATGAATGTGCTCCTACTGATTAAAACATATCCTTTGCAGTTAACCGGATTCTGCAATATAGTCCTTTGCCACCTGCCCTTACCACTATCTAGGTGAGCTACACTTATGGCTCAGGGTCAAACTGCAAAACAACATTACTTGTTAAGCCCTTACCTTCAGAGAGCCCAGGAGGAAATCTGCTTTCAGTATCTCTGTGGAATGGTTAAAGAAAGGACAGAGAGAGTTAAATCAAGAATAATTCATTGCCTTGGTTAGCTCCCACTACATATGCCTTGAACATATGCTCTATTAAACACGTACACATTCTTTGCGTAGTCTTTCCCAGTAGATGAACTGTACACAGAGCCTTACGACTCTTAAGCTAGAGTCAAATCCCATAGAAAATCTTGCGTTCATCCCCACATTACTTTGATCTGCTGGAAAAAATATATAGCATCCAGGAAAGGGTGAGCTACATTATTAACCCAATCAATTTCAGTTGCCTTCAGAGTTAGTTCTCCCCTTTCGTAGGGCTTGAAGGTAGCAAAATTTGTAGAGGACCCTCCAGTATGGCTCTACTACTTCTGCTACCACATTGAAGTGGGTTGGGTCATTTAACTTTGGCACTGCATGGAAACATGACCAAGAACGTTAGAAGTGGGGATTGAGAAGAACATGCCCTAGATGTTGAATCAAACAAATTGGACTTACCGTGAGATGCCGAGGTAACAAAGAATAAGATTGCTTTCAGTTGTAGCTCTTTATAAGTAACCTTCTGCCCACACAGCATTCAAGTGCTCTATTTTTGGTCAATAATAATTTGCTCTTTAGTTGTAAATGTGTTGAAGCTGTGATCTGTCTCCTAATTACTTAGAGACAGGATTGATTCAAGGTTGTATGGAGTTATGGAGTCAGCTGCACTGACCTGTGGTTCTTTTTTTTTTTTTTTTTTTCATGCTCCTCTCTGCCAGGATAGAGGATTAAGGGACCCAAAGACAGCTGTAATAATGCCATATAAGGCAACCCTTGTCTCTTGACTTCAGGAGCTTTAAAAAGAACATTTTTTTTTTTTTTTTTTTTCCCCCTCCCTAATTGTGCACAATTATTTCTTTACAACCTGTGTTTTTAATGGATCCCATCCATCCTCTCTGTCTATCTGCACATACTGATAGAGAAGGAGGAAGACTTAGTGAGACTGATTTTTTCTCTCATTATGTTTGCTTATATCATTGTACAGGGTGCTGACAAGTCTAAGGTATAAAGCTTGGGTAAGGCAACTGCCAGTTTATGGATCACAAGAAAGATTTGCAGTCCTGGCCTGTAGGACCATTCAGAGGGTTGTGCTTAGTGGTGCAAACTCTAGTTGGAAGCCTGTAGCTAGCAGTGTCCCCCACGGGTCAGTACTGGGTCCAATGTTCGCCAACTTATTCATCAACGACATGGACAATGGAACAGAGTGCACCCTCAGCAAGTTTGCTGACAACACAAAGCCCAGAGAAGTCGCAGATACCCCAGGGGGCTGTGCACCATTCAGAAGGACCTTGACAAGCTGGAGAGTGGGGCCTAGAGGAACCTCATGAAGTTCAACAAGGGCAAGTACAGGGTCCTGCACCTAGGGATGAATAACCCCAAGCACCAGTACAGGCTGGGAATGACCTGCTGGAGAGCAACTCTGAAGAGAGGGATCAGGCAGTCCTGGTGGACTGTAGGCTGACCATGAGTCAGCAATGTGCCCTTGTGGCCAAGAAGGCCAATGGTATCCTGGGGTGCATTTGGAAGTGTTGCCAACAGGTCAAGGGAGGTAATCTTCCCCTTCTACTCAGCCCTGGTGAGGCCACACCTGGAGCACTGTGCCTAGTTCAAGGCTCCCCAGTACCAGAGGGACATAGAAGTACTGGAGTAAGTTCGGAGGAGGGCTATGAAGATGATTAGAGGACTGGGGAACCTGTTGCACAAGTGAGGACAGGCTGAGAGAACTGGGCCTGATTAGCCTGGAGAAGAGGACACAAAGGGGAGACCTCAGTAACATATATATAAATACCTGAGGGAAGGATGTCGAGAGGATGGGGCCGGTCTCTTTCCAGTTGTGCCCACTGACACGACAAGAGGCAATAGGCACAAACTGAAGCACAGGAGGTTCTGGCTCAATATGAGCGGACACTCCTTTACTGGGTGGGTGACAGAGCACTGGAACAAGTTGTCCAGAGAGGTTATGGAGTCTCCTTTTCTGGAGAAATTCAAGACCTGCCTGGATGCCATCCTGCGCAATGTGCTCTAGGTGATCCTCTTTGTGAGGGGGTTGGACTAGGTGATCTTCAGAGGTCCCTTCCAACCCCGTCCATTCTGTGATTCTGTAGGTTTACAATATCTGAAGCTTGCAGGCATACTCCAGGGCCTTGATGTTCTTCTTGTAGTGAGGGACCTAAAACTGACTCGAGGTGCAATGTCACCAGAGCAGAATACAAGGGGATAATCACCTCCCTGGTCCTGCTGGTTATATTATTCCTGAAACTGTACTATAATATATGATAAACTACATTATTCCAGAAACACTATAACTATCTTTGGTTGCACCACACAGTGTTGGACAAGTGTCATCACCATTGCCATCTCCTTGTAGTGAGGATGTCTTACGGGGGTAGAA
>NC_048910.1:334117-336509 GCF_011077185.1 Oxyura jamaicensis
CTTTCTGTCAGCTCCTTAATTTTGGCTTCCAGCTGGATTTTAGTTTTGATGAGCTGATCACATCTTTCTTCAGCATCTGCTAAACCATCGGCTTCCTGCAATGATTCATTAGAATAAAATATTTTTCAAAATTGTTTCTATGTCAGCCATTATTTTTTTCCTTTTTATAAAGCAAGTTATTTTTATTTTCAAAGCAGCTTCAAAATGATATTTCAAGTTAGAACTCTTTATCATAAGAGTTTATTTATTTTAATTTTTGATTTTTTTTTTTTTTAATAAGAGTATGTTATTTTTTGATTTATTTTTTTATACCATTTATTTTGGAATGCCTCCAGCCCTGAAGACAGGTGCCAAGTAATAGTATAGTAATAGGTGCTACGCATATATATATACATATTTTAATTTTATTAGTGTTACATTGCACTGGATCTATGAATGGCATAGAGTTATCCTGAAGTCATTAGAGTACCATGTACGCAGATTTCTCATCATCCAGCATTTAAAACTTTAATGCTAAGCACTCCAACATTCTGCTGAGAAATACTTATTACAAGTCTCACATAATAATTTACTTAGCATGAATTCATCTTTAATACATTTTTTTTTTTTTTTTTTTATTTTGGGGAAAATTGTGTGTTGAGATCACTGTTTCAAAGGCATGAACTGCATCAGACATATGTGTAGCCCTTGTGGTCAGGAAGAACAGTTTGGAAATGAGACTGGTGTTTATCCAGTACAAATTGCCTGAATTTGCAGGCATTCTAACATGGAAACTTTGAAGTCCTTGGAGAAGTAACCTTTATTTTCTTTGTACTCCATGTTCTTTTCCTTATGCTTCTAACAAAGAGCAGAGATGCCATACAGGCAGAAGACTTCCTATGGCTCAGCAAGATGGCTACTCTGGGTTTTATCTCACCTAGATTTATTTATCTGATATGTAACTTCCTGTAACTGAGAAAATCAAGATGCAGTTGATTTTCACTATTCCCCCCCACCCCCCCAAAAAAAATTTTTTTTGGATGAATTGCATCAAGAATGATTTACTTCTTGCTGAAGACAAGGAGAGTGGGGCTACTAACTCAGATTTATACTCTACATTTATACTATAGACATAAAAATAGGATCAGATAAATCCTAATCTTTTGCTAGTAAAGACAGTTCTCAGGGTATCACTGTTGTTATAATTTTATTTTCTGGGAAAAAGGGAAGGAGACTCCACTTTCATCACTGTTTTTCCTGAAGAGGCAGGGATGAGAAATGCTGTAGAAATATCTCCCACTCTCATTCCCTCTAACTTACTCCAATAGAATCCATTTGTAATTCCCCAAATCAAGATATCAGTTGGACATCCAGACTAACTTCATTCATCAGATGATAACATATCAAAATTATATAGTAAATAAGGTTACATAAAAACATACTGATTGCTGCTCTATGTTGTCATATATGATGTAAAACAATATACTATAAACAGTAGGGTTTACTAACTGGAAATGGATTAGTTCTCTCTTGATTTAAAAGTGTAAGGAACAAGCTGCAATAACAACTTGCAAATTTCTTAATATTTATTTATTCCAACTTAGCTTTTCTATATGGTTTTCCTTCCTATGTTATTATTTATATGTTGGTCAAAATAATACTGGTTTGGAATAATGTGTCTGTTACCAAGACATATGGATTATTTTACACGGGGCATTATGAACCAAAAGCATCAGTAACACTCACTGCCTGCACTTGGAGCTGTAGATCATTTTTCTCCTGAAGCAGGGAAACCATTTTCTCCTCCAGCTCCTTCCTCTTTGCCTCAGACTTTGAAAGCTCTTCCTTGGTTTTCTCAAACTCTTCCTTCATGTTGGCCATCTCCTTCTCAGATTCTGCACTCTTCAGCAAGGGCTTGATCTTGAAGAACAGCTTCATCCAGGGCCAGTGTTTAACATTCATGAATGCACGTACATTGTACTGGATACAGAATATAGAGTCCCTGAAAGGTAAGGAAAGTATGTTTTATACTTTTGAATGTTTATTAATTTATATATATAGATATGTATAATATATAGTGACTGTTCTATATGTAATACTTTATAGTAATAGTTCTCTATATAATGGATTACGTACATACAGACATACATATTATGTATTTTATGTATATCAGAAGCAAATGTCCTATTATGATGTAGAGATGGCCAACCTATATGGACAGTGTTGAAGTCCAGATTTTGGACATGCGCAGCTTCCATGGCCTATATATCTGAATTCTGGACATTTTGAGAATTTAACCATTTATAGAAATTAGCAAAAATTACTACAAAGAGTGACATAATTTAAAGAAGGTCTTTTCTTCTTCTTCTTCTTCTTCTTCTTCTTCTTCTTCTTCTTCTTCTTCTTCTTCTTC
>NC_048910.1:336519-337688 GCF_011077185.1 Oxyura jamaicensis
TCTTCTTCTTCTTCTTCTTCTTCTTCTTCTTCTTCTTCTTCTTCTTCATCTTTTCCACCCATAGTAAAATGAACTAATAACAAATAAATGAGTTTCATCGAGAAGGAGCTCATTTTCAGTTTTGCTCACACCATTGATATGTTAGAAGGATTGGCCCAGCAGGCCAAATAACTGTATGTATCTACCTTCTCTCTATCATTTTCTTGAACTCCACTCTCATCAGGAAGCCTCGACACCTGGCCTGTGTACGGGTTATAAGCTGTGCCAGCTTGTCATCTCTCATCTCCTCCAGCAGTCCCAGCAGCCCAGCTTTGAAGAATACCTTGAGAAAGGAAATGATTGCAGCACATAATTGTCAGGTGCTGCAAAGTACAGATACACAATATTAATTATGTCAATAAGTATTTATACCTTGGTGTGACCAAATTTGTATTGGGTGTGATCCACATCAATAGATCCGAGGAGCTTCTCAGAAGCCTTTTTGCTATCAATGAACTGTCCCTCTGGGATGGCACTGGCATTAAGCACCTTGTACCTATGGGAGGAAGTAGAATATGAAGAACAGCTTCCTGAAAGCTCATTCAAGCCTGTACAAACTGATTCAATTGTTCAGATTTTCTGCAGAGTGGTCATGAGTGGAAGAGAAGTGAGTAAGCCTGAACTCTACTCTTTTGCTTAGAAATGACATTTCCATGGGTAAATGTTTTTAGAGTAAAACTTGCACTTTCCTTCATCCTGAAATCCTTGAAAAAGAATGAATACAGACTTCCATGGGTAACTACTGGCATATTTCCCATGTCCTTTTATCTAATGAGTTATCTTCAAATGATAACTCTATGTGCAAGAAAAGAATATGTGGGAATTAGAAACAATTCTTCACCCAAAATAGTGTTAGTACATATTCTTGGAGTGTTTTCCAGCTGATAAAGAGCAAGAAGCAAGACCTTTTTATATTATTTGTTTTTCCAACAATTTAGTCTAGAATTTTTTGCATCAGCTTGATTCACATTTGTGTGCTGATGGCTGCAAGTCATCCTACTTTGCTATCTAGAAGTTAACTGAATCCAAGCTACTTAACATTCTTTCTGGAGAATTAATTAAAAAATGTTTTTTCACAGAACAAAAGGAAAGGAAAGGAAAGGAAAGGAAAGGAAAGGAAAGGAAAGGAA
>NC_048910.1:337698-371786 GCF_011077185.1 Oxyura jamaicensis
AGGAAAGGAAAGGAAAGGAAAGGAAAGGAAAGGAAAGGAAAGGAAAGAAAAGAAAAGAAAAGAAAAGAAAAGAAAAGAAAAGAAAAAAGAAAAGGCAGGAATAAATAAAAATAATAGCCCTTTGGAAATGCCTTTTCTTCTAGCTAGCTGTTGAAAGAAACTGGATGACTAACTTGGACAACAGACTTTTATATACCAAAAGTAGTTACTAAGAACCTTCCCATAACTCCCACAGAATTTAAAACAGTTAGTAAATGCAAACTGTTCAGCAAGGATGGAGGGTGGATTAAGTGAAGTCTGACCTCTGTTTAAAATCTGCATAAAGTATTCTGCTCGGAAATCCTTTCCTGCAAATTCTGATCCCTTCCAGCACACCGTTACATCGTAGCTGGTGAAGCACCAGCTCATGTTCCATGGCACCTAACAAATGATATCATGAATTGGTACTTCATTTTATCACACAGAGATGGACAGACTCCTTACATCATGTAACCTGAACAACTTACCAGGTGTTTTTGTTTCATTGGGAATGAGGCACCGCACAAAATGTGGATGTGTGCTTCGCAGATTGCTCATAAGTTTGTTTAAATTTTCCTTAAGAACAAGAACAAAGATTATGCTTAAAAATGTTACTTATACAATCTCATTATTAGATAGATTAAAACCACTAATAAGATAATGATCAGAACAACCTTTTGGGCACTTCTGAAGTAATTCTTCCAATAATTCAATGAGAATCCTTCTTTGTTATGAAGTGCATGCCTTTCTGAACATATAGATTCTACATACTAGATTGATCTAAAACTTTTTATGTACAGAATTTTCTGTATCTTTGTTCACAATGCTGTAGAATTTATAATGATTATTCTAAAGTACCCGGAAAAGAGCCGAGACAGTTTGGAAAGAAGAACCCTTCTTTTTGCCACCTTTCTTGCCACCGCCACCACTCTCTGAAAAATAATATATTAAAAAAAAAAGAACAACAAAAACATGTGATTAGAATTTGAAAAATTAGTGTGTCTATCTTTATAAATAGAAAATGTAATAATATGAGCAAAATTCATAAATGCCTAGAGTGTTTATAGTTTCAAAGATTTTTTTCAGATAATAGCAGAACAAAATCTAATGACTTTTCTTATGTAAAGAAAATTAAAATGAAATAAACTGCAATGCCCTGTAGAGTAGGAAAATTAAGGAATTAACTCATGAATGAATACATCAAATACATCAACACAAGTGTTTTTCCATAACTTTATATTTAAAACTATGTATAAATTTAATGTAATTGTGATGGGTGTTATAGTAATTCTTGAAGTATTTGGGAATAAAACATTCCTTTTTTTTTTTTTTTGGTAGAAATTATCTGCTGTGTCAAACATCCTGTGCAAATTTTCTGTCTGATCTCCACTCTGACAACACATCTATAAAGGTCTCTAGAAAAATATATTATCCTTTATTAATCTGAGTGACTTGAGTGCCAAAAAGAAGAGAAGGTTTTGGGTACACAAACCTTTCATTATATTAAGAAACCTTTTGTGTATACAAACCATATTTTCCATATATTTTAAACTATTGTGGTTAAAGTAATACTAGCTACACTGACTTAGGAAAACAGAAGTCTTGCATTTATAAAATGTAAATATTATTGCAAGGTGTTTTTTTTTTTTTTTTTTTTCCCTGTAAACTATAGGAGAATTGATTTCAAATAAATCACCTGCTTCTGCCCCACCAACAGAGGCAAAAAGTAAGGCCAGTGTCTTCAGAGATGACTTCTGGTACAGGCCCACAACAGTTTCATTCAGGGGATCCTTGTTCTTCTCAAGCCAGCCAGTGATGTTGTA
Organism: Oxyura jamaicensis; assembly: GCF_011077185.1. Lineage (NCBI taxonomy): Eukaryota > Metazoa > Chordata > Aves > Anseriformes > Anatidae > Oxyura > Oxyura jamaicensis. The sequence goes on from NC_048910.1 coordinate 339,540, forward strand.
GTCCACTGTGCCAGCATAGTGCACAAGTGAAAAGTGGGCCTCGGCCTTGCCTTTGCCAGGCTTGGGCTTCTGGAAGTTGTTGGACTTGCCCAGATGCTGGTCATAGAGCTTGTTCTTGAAAGAGGTGTCAGTTGCCTTGGGGAACATGCATTCCTCTTCCAGGATGGAGAAGATTCCCATAGGCTGGAAGAAATAGCAAAACATGAAGAAAGAAAGTGAGGTTGAAGGAGACAGAATATAAGACAGAGGAACGGAAGATAAGGTGATACAAAAAAATCCTCCTCAGAGTGTGTCATCTCATTTTGTTAGTGGATATGTCATCAGATACAGGAAAACAAGTTCACCTATCTGTTTCAGGATTTTAACGTAGTAAAGAACTGGCATGTAGAAATTTGCTGAAAATGAAATGAATGAAAGTAAAATGTATGAAAATACACTCCGGTTTGAGGAAGAAAGAGTTCACATTACATAAATGCTTCTTCTTTGAAGCAGGATAGAAAATTTCTTGAAACATTAAAATAGAAGCTGTTCACTGTAATTACCCTTTCAGCGTAAATTAAATGAGTACATACATTTCAGTATGGATTCTAAGACAGACTTATTACTATGACTAGGATTGAAATTTTTGCCCACCTGTGAATCATATACACTACTCAACAGAATCCCACAGGCAGTGATGTAAGGAACAGGCTAACCACCTCATGAACAGACACATGAAAACATATATGGAGTGCTCACAATCCAAAAAAAAAGTTATGTGCTGCATATGTGGGTGCCACATATTAAAGTGGTCATTTCAGCATAGAAAATTCAGCAAATTTTGGAAAAAATCAGCAAATTTCAGCATAGAAATTTGCTTTTACATCAGAAAAACTATTAAGTGTACAATGTCCAAGAACCTTCTCAATGAGTTCAATGCAGGCAGCCAGGTCCATTCCAAAGTCAATGAACTCCCAGTCAATTCCTTCCTTCTTGTACTCTTCCTGCTCCAGCACAAACATGTGGTGGTTGAAGAACTGCTGCAGCTTCTCATTGGTGAAATTGATGCACAGCTGCTCCAGGCTGTTGAACTGCAGAATGCAAAGAGATTTACTGACTTTCAAGGTTCAGTTCCATGAACACTTTGCATCTTCCAATATGTTTTATTTTCAACCTGTCAAGGTCTCCATGACTGTGATCCTGAATGTGGACCCAGGCAGGTGACTGGGGGATTCCATCCTCTAATACAGCTACACTTTGGAGCCCTAGCCCCACCTGAATATATTTTTGAGCACTGAAAAACATTGCAGTATTTAGTTCAAAATGCTAGTCAACACAGCTCTTTGCCTGCTATGATTTAGCTATACTCTAACTAGACTGTTCAGAGGGAATCTGGCTTCAGCATTAACAAAATCTTCAAGATGGCAAGTTTTAATTTCCTCATAATTTGTCTTACCCATCAGTTTTTAAACATTCTGATATCACTCTTCAATGCAAATTTAATTTCTGCATGGAACAACAGACTGCAAAAAAACTGTAACACTTGTATGTACCTAGCCAAAAGAGTGCCATTGCTACAGAAAAGTTAGGAGTATCCAAAAAATAAGAAAATACATAAAGAAAAATAAAAAAGAATTATTCCAGTTTCTTAATGCCCATTCCGTGAAACTTATATGAAGACCCTTCTCTTACATCAAATATCTCAAAGCCAGCAATGTCCAGGACACCAATGAAGTACTGTCTGGGTTGCTTCGTATCCAGCTGTTGGTTGATGCGAACAACCATCCATAAGAACATCTTCTCAAAGACAGCCTTTGCCAAAGCACCTACTGAATTGTATACCTAAATCAAAACCAGAAAGTATGAAGTTATCATGTGGAGCAAAAATGGAAGTCCAGTGTTTTTGTTATCAAAACACTTCTTGCCAGACACCAAATTTTTCTTACCTGCTGCACAGTTTGACCCTTGGTTACATATTCATTCCCAACCTTGACTCGGGGGTAGCACAGGGCCTTGAGCAGGTCTGCTGAGTTCAGGCCCATCAGGTAGGCAGCCTTGTCAGCAACTAAACAAACACACAGCAGCAACAGGTATTAGCTTACCAGCAGGTGTATCTTGTAGAAATTTCAAATGGCTCCTGCAGAAATCGTAAATACTTTAAGACACATACATACAGACACAGAACCTTCTCTTGATTTGATAGGAGATGTTGATATGTTTCTTGATAGGAGACACTACTGTGTTTGTTGTTGTTGTTATTGTTTCAAATACAAAATAACAACAACAACAACAGCAAAGCAACTAGTAGTGAAAGGCAATTGTAGTCAAAATAAGAAGGCCAATTAAGATAAAAATGTAACATATTTGTATTTCATCATAAGCAACATTCCCCAGAAGCTGTGGAGCATTTGCGTTAGGTATATTTTCTTCACCATTGGCTTATTTTGAATTTTATTGAATGAAAATTTAATTTAGAGGCATTTAGGTAGACAAAACTCAAGAAACGTTTTAAAAGAGAAAAGGGAAAACTAATTCTGCAATGATAGGAAGGTTGTAGACAATCACAGATGTTCTCAGAAGCAGACAGTGCAATCTCTTTCCGTGACTGCTGATCAAGTAACCTTAAAAACATAATACTCACGAGATGACAATGCTTAAGTGTCAATTATGCCTTAAAGAACCTACACCTGAAATGAATACCGGTTTTTAGAAGTCCATGCTCAAGCAGAAGTCAAAAAGTTTGTCATTTTACTTTCTACTATTACGTGTAACAATGAATTTAGATGCGGACCCTGTTAGCGGACAGGGTATGCAAAACGCTTTGCCCAAGAATGCCTATATATATATCATGTGAAAGCATAGGAAAAAAAAAAAAAACAAAAAACAAAAACATAGCAGATTGCTGCGTTAATATTTGAAATGACCAAACATCCTTAAATGGCATCAATAGATATCCAGGTTAGAAACAGAAAAGAAAATCCAATGAGTAAAGATAGAGTAATACTGGAATACATTGCTTGTTTTCCTCAGTGTCTTCAAAAGAATGCAAAGTAGGAAAAAATGCACACTAAATGAAGTAAACAGAGGGCAGAGAAGATGAATTGCCACAGTCTTCTCCCAGGTTTAAGAGCAAACAGAACTGGCGCAATAATGATTTTGCCACACTGAGAAATTTGCTCACAGGTTCAGAGGAGTGGCCAAACTTTATGTTGACCTGAGACTCGGAAACAAAACTGATTTCAATGGAATTGGTGTTGCATACACGGCTCCAAATGCTTCCAAGGTTTGGTCAGCAAAATACCATACCTGACATCACTTAAGCAGATTAAAGATATTAGTTGTGGTATATTATACTATGAATATTCATCATTATCAGATTCATTGCTACTGTATTCCATGCATTTTTACTTAATGCCTTAACTTTCCTGAAAAGCAAATGAAAACAAAACAAGAACCTGCCCCTGACAATAAGACACATTTGTAATATACAAAAAATAACTCTGGTTTCATGAAAATACTTCCATGACCTTGTAAAGGAATATACCTTTGAACAATTCTAGGCAAAGCAAACACAACAGACATATGTTAGCTGCCTGTTTTTCAAATGGAAGTCCTGGAAACATGCTGAAACTCTACAGAAAATGTAGAACATAAGAGCCATAGTTGCAGTATTAACTGATGTTCCTTTTTAACCTTCTATGCAAAATAGAATAGCACAATGCTCTCACTTCAGGCACTGGGAGCTGCCTGCAAGAATACTGGCTTTGGGGCCAAGCAGCTTCAGGATTTTGGCTTATTTTTACCTGGAATCAATAGCTTTAGGAGGTGATGACAGCAAATGATAAATGACTGTTTTCTCCCTGGGTACTTAAGTCAGTGAGCACAGTGGCTCTTGGTTATGTGCCAGATCTGGGAAGCTGCCATTCAGTAGAGCAGCAAAGCCCAACTTTCTTCTGCCTGACTACTACTCTGTCAGCAGATGGAAGTGTGGTTTGGGATTTACTAATCCTTATACTTTGCATAGTCCAAAGTAACCTGTATCTTTTGCTCAGTTGTGTTCTTCCAGGGAAGACCTCTTGTTAGGACACACTGATGTGTTGCAATACTAGCACTGGGGGAAAAATGCAGATGGAGTCCATGATTCTGACCCTGAATCATGGATTCATTACATGAATCATGACCCTGAATCATGGACTCTGAACCCTGCCTGTAGTAGTGAGTGTTACTGTATTTATTGTAGTTATAATACCTTCGGTGCCATCTGGCTCTGCCTGCTCTTCACGCTGCTTCTGCTTAAACTTCAGGTTCCCATAGTGCATGACAGCCCCTGTCAACTTGTAAATGGCTGTTTTTTCATCAGGAGTGAATCCCAGGATGTCAATGGCACTCTAACGAAGGGATAATTAAAGAATATTTAAAAGCAAGGACTATGTCTATTTATAGATCAGAGTCCACCTAAGAAACCTTCTGTGTATTGCTTACGTCTGTGGCCATCAGCTCTTCCTGGTCATTAATGCTGGCAACCGTGATCTCCCCTTGACTCACATACTGGTAGTCATATGGGTTGGTGGTGATCAGTAGCATCTCTGAGAAGAACAAAACATACACAGATCAAAAGACAATTGGCATGGAAAGGAATGAAAAATGTTGCTCAGTGAACTGTATCTGGAGAAGTTACTGGTATTTCCTACCAATTAGCTCTGGCTTCTTGTTGGACATGATCTGATAAAATATGTGGTAGCTTCTTTCAGCCTTAAGCTGGAAAGTGACCCTGGACTTCTCCAGCAGATCTGGGAAGGACGGTAGGAGAGAGTTAGCACAGGAACTGAGGATCAAAGTCAGAAGGAATGTGATCAGGCCTGGAGGCCTGGTCTTACATGTTTCAATGTCAGCAGAAGCCAGTTTTCCCGTGGCACCAAAATGGATTCTGATAAATTTACCCTGAAATTAAAAAATAATAATAATAATATTAAAAAGATCTAGATCCGCCTCACCAACTCTGACTGCATTGTGTTGATAAGAAAAAAGTCATTTTTTCTTATGCCAGGCGACGACTTACAAAGCGTGAAGAATTGTCATTCCTCACAGTCTTGGCATTACCAAAAGCCTCCAACAGGGGATTGGCACTGATGATTTGATCCTCAAGTGTCCCCTAAAATAGAAACCTCATTGTCATGTTATAGCTCAGAAATCAATCAGACACTTGCAGGGTCCTACTTCTAGGAGCCCACCTGCATCTTGCCAGACTGCTCCTCCTTCTTCTTATCCCCACTAGCTGCAATTGTTGCAAAGTACTGGATGACACGCTTTGTGTTCACAGTCTTCCCTGCACCGGATTCTCCACTGTCAAAACAATCATGCAACCAGAGAGTGTGTGGTTCCTGGGCATGGGGCAGCCCCTCAGGGACTTGAGTAGGGAGTGAGTGTACTTACGTGATCAGGATTGACTGATTCTCGCGGTCTGCAAAAATGGCAGAATGAAAGTTTTAGCCATTGCCCTGAATAGCCCTGAGCTGACTGAAAAGTAAAGCTGTAAATGTGAGCTGGGGCTTCTTTGCAAAGTCTAAGCACTGACTCCTAGAAGACAGTACCGGATTTCCTTCCACATCCCTCACTAGTAAGTATAAGCTCTGCTGGACCCACACAACTGTCAGAGGCACATGGTCCTCAGAGAAATCATGTATGCACTTGCCCTTCACACAGTTCTCATGAAGGAATTGAATCAAACTACCTACCCGTGATTAGATAAAGGGCTGTTTGGAATAATAATATTTTATATTCCCTCAGTGTAAAAAAGTAGCAAACTGGGAGTCCAGTGTTTCTTTCTGCGATGGGAGAGTGTGGAATTTGGTACAATAATACACAGTGCTGACTCTATGCATGCTTCTGGTACAGTTTGGCTTGCAATTGTCAATTTCTGTCACACAGCTCCATGGTGTTTGAAGGTGTCTTTTCACATGCTCCAGTAAGAGCCGTGAGGCTTTTTGGTTTAGATAGCTTTGGATGAGATCAAGCACTCACCAGTCAGCATGAACTGATAGGCATTGTCAGAGATGGAGAAGATGTGTGGAGGGGCCTCCTGGCGCTTTTTGCCTCGGTAGGCCAACACCACCTCCGGGTTGTACACCGGTAGCCACTTGTAGGGGTTGACGGTGACACAGAAGAGACCCGAGTAGGTCTGCAAGGAAGGGAGACAGCACGTTGGCTTCTGCTCAGCCTGGCACAGTAGGCCTTCCAGCTACCCAAAGGAAGACAGCTGCTGGTACTTACGTAGATCATCCAGGCTGCATAACGCTCTTTGAGGTTGTACAGCACAGCAGGTTCATGGAGGTGGGTCATCATGGCCATGTCCTCAATTTTATCATACTTGGGAGGGTTCATGGAGAAGATTTGGTCATCCTTCACCGTCAGAGTCTGCCAAAGGAAAGAATGAACCATATTTGTTATTTAAGAGTCTAGAGTAAGATTAAATTGTATTAAGCCTTGATTTTTTTACTCACTTCTCCACCTTCAGTCTTGACAGTGACCTTTCCTGCTTCTTTGCTCTGGATTGTGCTTTTCACATAGGATTCTTTAGCATGCACCACAAAGACTGATGTCTTGGCATCAAAGGGCTTGTTTTGGGCCTCGATTCTCTCCTTTTCTGACTTTCGGAGGTAGGGAGCTGCCTCCCCAAAAATGGCCATCTCAGAGTCTGATGACATGGCTGCAATTTATTCAGCAAGGGGCTAAATGGAATAAATGTACTCACGTCTCAATAAAGGAAGAAATGCCTTTGTACCACACACATTTTTGTAGTGTTCTAATCTGAATATTCGTAAGATTTCTCTCTGTGTAAAATCTGTTTTCCCCTACATATCCTTTTATTTATTTAGATCTTAAGCATGACAGAGGTCTTTGAGTTAGACAATTTTTATTTTCATTCACTTTTTCAGTTTACATTTTTTGTTCTTTAGATTTAGATTCTTTGGTAGTCTTTCAGTATCCTGCAGTGAAAAAAAAAACTGATCGATTGTCACAGTATACATACTCTATATCTATTAACAAAGATACCAATGGAAGTCATCTTACTAAAATTATGAAGGAACAGTTATATCCTGTATTTCTTCCATATTTTAGACTCTGTAATTTAAATTGACTATAGAAATGGAGCAGAATATTAAAATTGAGCTGTAGTAAGGGCAACTGGAAGTGTGAATTGTCTGTTTTTTAGCATCAGATTTTCCTATTCTAGAAATTGGAGTTTTAACATCTGCAGTGGTTCTGTCTTCTCCAGTTCAAGCTGCTCTGTTAAGGGTGAGCTGAACCAAAATAAGAAAACTTCTCAATAAAAAACACTGAGAGGGATTTGACAAAGTCTTTACTATGTGTGTTCAGTTAATTCATGTTCTTTTTCATTAATTTCTATTTACAATAAATTTCCTATTAAATTTTCTGCATAGTAAGAGTTTACTTGTTTCTCAGCAGGTATCAAACAAATGTATGAAGCATTGTTATGAAAGCAAATTTACTGTTTTATTTGTTTTGCACAACCCAATAGGAATGCATTAATATGCACAGTTGTAATGGGATTACAGGAAGTGCACACACAGTTGCATAAAACCCATCTTGGAGGGTCTATTCCTATGGAATAGGTAAATTACATTCTTACCTTTTTTAATACCAGCTGGCTTGCACGCTGGAGGCTGGTGAATACTGAAGAATAAAAAAGACAAGTTCCTTATTATTATTGCACAGAATGTCAAGGATAAACCACAGGGTGAAAATATGCAAGTGGCTTGAAAGCAGAAAAAAAATCTCAATACAGAGAATCTTTTGAGGAAAGCAGTTCCACAGGCAGCAGGAATTCAATGGTATTCTGCCAGCACTCCATAGACAACCATATTCGTACCTTGAAGATTTCTGTGAAGACAGAAAAGACTTGTCCTACCAGTGCTTTTATAGGTTCTGATCTGTACATACAACTCCCTTCTCCTCTTTCTTAGGTATAAAAATTTTTGGCAAAGCACCGTTTGGCAAACTTGACTGAGTACATGATTCCCATTCATGTTCATCATGGATATATTTAGAAATATCTGAAGTCTTACTTGCTATGTGAATAAATCTCCTATAAATATTTTGACTAGGAATCTGAAAGGAGGAAATGCTGTCCAGCAAATAGAGCAGGACACTGAGACTTGGAATTATTGGCTTCTGTTCTCCTGACTCCTGAATTGTTGTTTGACATACAAGATTTGTATTCCTCACAACTCAGCAGTAGTGAGATGGATAGATATCGCAAAGACCTTTGGAGAGTTTCTATTTTAAGATATTTCTGCAAATAAAGAATAGGAACATCTGGAATAATTTATTTGAAAAAGCTTGGGCAACCACATCATATTAATGTTACTGCAACTATTTACAACTTCTCAGTGTTTTTCTTCTGGGGTTTTGCTGGTCAATTTCAAAAGATAAGAGAAGGGTCTTTATAACCCTTAATCCATACATTTAATTCCACCTTTTACATTTTCTGAATTATTTCACATTGGCTATGGCTTGAAATCAGTTTTCAAAGGTATTGAACTTGCTGTTCTCTGTACCTGGCTGTGCTAGTTCCCTCAGACATGTTCAGTAGGGGTTTCTGTCAGGTCAAATTAACAGCGATTATTATCATTATTATTTTTTGTCTTTTAGATTTATTGGCAATGGATGTAGGCAAGATGTTTTTGATTCCCATAGCAAACAGTGCAAATTCTAGGTAGTCTAGGTAGATTTATTCTGCCAGATGCTTCATTCAACATAAAGTAATAACAAAACTAACCTAACTGTTAGCCATAGCATAGTTTTAGATCATGGAGGATGCTTTTTCTAAATTTTAGAATGCTTTGTCATTTCAAAAACAAAAATAAGAAATAATAATTATTTTGAACAAAATTCACTAAGGTTTTGGATGCTGTATATGGAGGAAGAAGAGTGCTTGGCATGTTCCAATACATCACTGACAGTGCATTGTGTCTTAAGAAAGGCATCTTGTTTATCCATCCACAAATAAGCTTTGTTGTTCAAATAGCTATTAGAATAAGCACGATAGTTTTCAGTGAAGGGAAAATTAGGTAAACTTGGGAAGAGCTGCATTAAATAATGAAAAACCACTTACATGGCTTTTTGAAATTTGTTTGACCTTTTATGTACCATGGTGTGTCCATATTCTCTGGTGCTACAGATAAACAATAAAAAGAACAAATGTTTATAGGAAGGGATTAAGGGAAAAAGACACAAGTAGAATAGTGTAGTTGTTCTATATAAAAGTTTGAGGTTTCAATGTATACCTTCTGTGACCTACAAATCTGTCATTTCCTTTGCAAAGAATTAGCTACCATCTCCCATTTGAAGACCTTGCATGGAGCAAGGATGAGCTGCTATGTTTCTGTACCATATGGTACAGAACGTTCTGAACGCTCACACTCTCCTTCAGATATCTGGGAGCTGTAGCACTGCAAGAGGGGTCACAGAGGATCACCAGTCTTCCCAACTGACTGCTTCAAAGAACTTCCATATGTTTCCAATACTGCATGTACAACTAAAACATCTGAGATAAAGTATTCTTTTATGAGGCTGCCAGTATCTTTCTGAACAATTAAAGTGTTAGCAGAAAAAAGATGGCATGCATTTATAGAGACTTTATAGTTTATGTTTGAAAAATAATATTCAGTTCCTGAAGGGATGTCACAGAAGAAAATTGAAAGGTTTTATTCATTGTCTAGCATGAGAAACAGGATAAAGGGAGAGAAAGAAAATATATTCTAATTAATATTCTTATTCTAACTCTTCTCTTATTCTAATAAATTATATAATTAATAAAGAATGGAGTTGATTATTCTTTATATGGAATTAACTCCAAGTTAGATCTGTAGTTTTTTGATAAACTTGCCTCTCACTTTTTAGATAATGACTTTCAAGTTGTTCAGGAACTGAAAGCTTAGCAGCTGAAATCCATACAGCTGTAAGAAACCTCTCAACATTTTAGTTCTGAGTAAGGCTCTCTGTGACCTTGGCAATACCCACTTATACAGTCCTTAGTTTGTTCATAAGTCTAGTATTAGTTCAAAATTATTTTTTATATTTCAGCTTCCTTCTTGGTTTCTCTGCACATGTAAATTGAAGAAGATGACTTGGATTCCAGTACACTGGTTCAAAGATCTCACAGTATATCATCCTGTCTGTCAGTTTGACATTTTTTATTTTGTTTCACCTCCTAAGTCTAATAGGAATAATCTGGGAAGGCAATGGATTAAAGAGGGAATGACAGATGACTTGTCATTTTTCTGTTCCCTGTGTCTTTATCTTCCCTTCTTAGAAACCTAGTAAAAAAGGACAGCTTTCTACAACCCGTGGACTTCATCTGCCTATTTCAAGATACAGCACTTTTCACATATTCTCCCCGCAGTAAGTATACCACTAGATCCCAGAACCATCCCGATGTTCTGTGGCTCTAGAGTTCTTTTGGATTGACTTCCCTCTCCATCTAGGTTGGAAAAGTGACTATAAACAACCTTTATACCTTTATACCTATCATCTCTCTGAGAAGAGCACTTACCAAGTCAGAAGCATTTTTCCTTACTTTGCTGTATGAGATAAGATATTCCTCTTACCCTGTCCTGTTCTTAAGGCTACTGAGTGAAAAAAAGTGGCTAATGCTCCCCAGATTCATCTGTCTGCAGTAGAAAAATAAACGGTAACTTCATAGAACCACAGAAATGTCAGTGGGAAAGGACCTCTGGAGCTTCATAGTCATGCTTTCAAGTCATGAAAGTATCCCACCTCTCTTGAAAATCTGTTACAATTGTGCACTATCCATCTAGTGAAAAACAATGTCCAGGCTGAACATTCCAAGCCACTACTTGTGGCTATTGCCTTTGTTTCAACTTCTGACGCTAAAAGAAGAACTTGTCTTCATCATCCTTTTAACTGCCTGCCAAATAGTTGTCTGCCATACCACCATGCAGCCTTATTGCCAGACTAAATTCCTTGCAGGTTTTGTGCGCTGACCAACTTGGGAGCCCACCAGTTTCTCCACATCATTCTTGAATAGCAGGGGAATAACAACTTCCTTCAAAGTAGCAGTCACACTCTTCCTAATGTAGCCTCATAAATGATTTGTTTCTCTTCACAGTAAGAATGCACTTCTGGCTTGTGTTTGAATTTGACATCTGCAGATTTGCCAGGGTTACACTCTGTATCATCATTGTCCCAGGTGTTTATGAAAATGTTGAACAATAAGGGTCACAGCGTTGAATCACTGTACTTGTTATTGACTGTTGAATATCATACCATTCATCACAATCCCTTGACATAAGGTGTCCAGTCAATAGCAAACCACCTAACAGTCCATCTATCTAGTCCATTTTTCTGAATGAGATTGCATAGGATACAGTGTCAAAACCCTTACTAAATCTATTTATCCCCATATATATTGTCTTTTATATTTTTAAAGTCTTTTTAAAATCTACTTATTCCCATATCCTCAAAGTCTTTTCCCTTATCCCCATATCTATTTATTTAATCATAGAAACAATCTCTTCCATCTAAACATCAGGCAGAGGAATCTCTTTTCCATCTAAACATCAGGAAGCACTTCTTCACTGTGTGGGTGATAAGGCAGTGGCACAGGTTGCCCAGAGAGGTTGTGGAGTCTCCCTCCTTGGTGATCTTTAAAAGCTATCTGGATAGGCCCTGGGCAACCTTCTATGATACTGTGATTCTGTGTTTCCATTGAAGTTTTTTTTCTTCCTTTTTTTCCTTCCCTTCATTAGGTGTCCTATAACTTCTGAGGTCTACTTAAGTTTTTAAAAGCCAGAGAGAGTGAAAAAATCATAATTAAGTAAAAAATGCTTATTAAAAAACCTGTTTATCTATTCAGTCTCCTATATTGCAATGATACAAAAAAAGACACAAATCAAAAACAAACACAGACACACACACACAGACAAAGAATAGGAAAAGGAAAAAATATAACCAATAATGTAAAATTCACTCAATTTCAAAATAAAAGTAGTTTATAAATAATGAACAAATCTACTTAACCTAATCTGCAATTTGTATTTATTTTTCATGTTGTTAGGTAACCTTGCACATAGGGAACTGGAATTCAAACAGATTGGAACAACTACATGGTTCATGAAATTTTCTTATTAACTTTCATTATACGATCCTTTCTAATAATCTGATTTAAATGGCTTTCATCTTGAAGAAATAAAATGATTAGCAGATGAGTTGCAACTGAAACAACTAAAAAGTTTGTAACTCCAGTTTTCTCAAAGTTGAAACTACAGTTTTTAGTGTTGCATTGAATAAGTTGTGGTGGTTTTACTTGAGTGAGCGGCTGAGCTCCACCGCAACCGATTTCTCACTCCCCCTCCTCAAAGAGGAACAAGGAGAAAATACACTGAAAGGGCCTCAAGGGTTAAGATAAGGATGAGGAGATCGCACAGTAATTATCGTGACGGGCAAAACAGACTCAGACTCAGCATAGGGAGATAGTAAGATTTATTGCCTATTACTAACAAGCTAGAGAAGTGAGAAACAAAGGAAAGAAACTAACCCCCCCCCCCCCCCCCCACCCTCTTCCACCTCCTCCCCCCGAGCGGCGCAGAGGAATGGGGGAATGGGGGTTATGGTCAGTCTATAGCACGTCTTCTCTGCCGCTCCTTCTCAGTCACTCTCGTCCCCTGTGCTGTGGGGTCCCTCCCACGGGATGCAGTCCTTGCTGAACTGATCCAGCGTGGGCTTCCCACAGGCAGCAGCTCTTCAAGAACTGCTCCAGATATGGGTCCATACCACGGGGTCCATCCCTCGGGAGCAAACTGCTCCAACCTGGGTCCCCCACGGGCAGCAGCTCCTTCCAGGTCACCTGCTCCTGCATGGGCTCCTCTCCATGGGCTACAGGTCTGGCCTGGAATCTGCTCCGGCAGGGGTCTTCCACAGACCGCAGTCTCTGTTGGTGCAGTTCCACCTGCTCCACCAAGGTCTCCTCCATGGACTGCAGTGTGGGACCCTGCTCCACCATGGTACTCCATGGGCTGCAGGGGAACATCCTGCTTCACCATGGTCCTCACCACAGGCCGCAGGGGACTTCTGTTCTGGCACCTGGAGCACCTCTCCCCCTCCTTCTTCACTGACCTTGGCGCCTGCAAGGCTGTTCCTCACTCCTCTCACTCTCCCAGCAGTGGGGCCCTTACCAAACATGGAGCAGCTTCAAAATCCTTCTCACAGAAGCCACCCCTATGGCCCCCTACTACCAAAACCTTGTCACGTAAACCCACTACATAAGTAGGAGCTGGGACTTTGTTCCGGATTTGCCTCTCTCAACAATCTGTTCCAGCACTTGTTTGCCTTCACTGTTTTTTTTTTTTTTTTTTTTCTTATTATGTTTAAATGGGATTTCTGTTATTTCAGTTTGTGCCTATTGCTTCTTGTCACTGGATACCACAAAGAGTAATATTAATATCATGGTGTTACCTTAGCTATGGGCCAAACTCCAGCCCAGCTGCTCACTCACTCTCCCTCCTCAACAGGACAGGGGGAATGATAGCATGGAAAAGATCATGGGACAAAATAAAGACAGGGAAACTGCTTGCCAGTTACAGTCATGGGGAAAACAGACTCAATTTGAGGAAAATTAATTTATTGACAAATTAAAAAGAGCTGGATAGTAAGAAACAAAGACAAAGAAATGAAACAACATCCTCCATCACAACTTCCCAAGCTCAACTTCACTTCTTCATTCCTGACTCCTCTGCCCCAACTCACAAAGGGCACAGAGGTAATTGGAATTGGAGGTATCAGTCATTCCATAACAGTGTCTACATGCTTCTTCCACCTCACACTTTCCCCTACTCCAGAATGGGCTCTCCATGGGCTGCAGTTCCTTATGGAAATCACAGATTCACAGAACCACAGAAAGTTAGGGATTTTGGAAGGGACCTTGAAAGACTCTAATCCCCCCTGCCAGAGCAGGAACACCTAAATCATGTTCCACAGAAATGTGTCTAGGTAGGTTTTGAATGTCTCCGGAGAAGGAGACTCCACAACCCCCCGGGCAGCCTGTTCCAGTGTTCTGTCATCCTCACTGTGAAAAAGTTTCATCTCATATTTAAGCGGAACCTCATATGTTCCAGCTTTCACCCATTGCCCCTTGTCTTATCATTAGGTGTCACTTAGAAGAGCCTGGCTCCATCCTCCTGACGCTTGCCCTTTACATATTTATAAACATTAATAAGGTAAACAGTCTCCTCAGTCTCCTCTTCTCCAAGATAGACACCCAGCTCCTTCAGCCTTTCCTCTTAAGGGAGGTGATCCACTCCCTTAATCATCCCTGTGGCTCTGTGCTGGACTCTCTCAAGCAGTTCCCTGTTGTTCTTGTACTGAGGGGCCCAGAATTGGACACAATATTCCAGATGCGGTCTCACCAGGGCAGATTAGAGGGGAAGGAGAACCTCTCTCGACCTACTAGCCACAGCCCTTCTGATACACCCCAGGATGCCATTGGCCTTCTTGGCCAGAAGGGCACAGTGCTGGCTCATGGTCATCCGACTGTCCACCAGGACCCCCATGTCCTTCTCCCCTTCGCTGCTTTCCAGCAGCGCAGTCCCCAACTTATACTAGTGTCTGGGGTTGTTCTTGACCAGATGCAGGACTCTACACTTGCCCTCATTATATTTCGTTAAATTTCTCCCCACAATATTCTCCAACCTGTCAAAGTCCTGCTGGATGGCAGCACAGCTTTCTGGCATGTCAGTCACTCCTCCCAGTTTAGTGTAAGTGAGAAACAGCAGAGAGACCCAAGGCCAGAGAAGAAGGAGGAGGTGCTCCATAGCAAAGTATGTATTCCCTGCAGCTTGTGGAGGACTCATGCTGGAGCAGAAGTGTGAGAAAGAAGGTGCAGCAGAGAGGAACTGCTGTGTACTGACAATAAACCCCTGTGCTGCTTGGTGGAAAGCCTGGAGTGAAGCTGAGACTGGGTAAAGGAGGGAGAAAAATGTTGTTTTAATATTTGTCCTTTTTTTCTTACTTCTCAAAAATATGTATTTTAATTGGCAATGTTAATTTTCCCCAAGTTGAGTCTGCTTTGCCCATGGCAGTAACTGGTAAGCAATCTCATGTTCTTTATTGCAACTCATCACCTCTATCATTCTTGGTTTTCCTATTTTCTCCTTTTGTCCTACTGAGGGCGAGGGACAGCACAGAGAGGGAGCAGCTGGGTGTGTGCTTGGCTGTTAGGCAGAGCTAATGATCCACAGTCTAGGAAATAATAAGTGAGCAAACAACATACAAGGGCAGGTAATGTTGTAAGTTAAAAGACTGCAATATTGCACTTCCAAACATTTCTTTGTATATTAATTGTGAAAATGGACAAGGGCAAAGCAAGGCAGGACTCCAGAATTTCCAAATTGAAGGTGGAAAATGCTAAGGAAACACTGTATGTTCAGTAGCAGGAAACATTAGAGTTCTTTGAATAAACAAGACAATTATATATCAGTTTTGTTTGTTTGTTTGTTTTTGGGTCAGTTCCTGTAAATAGAAATGGCAGGCCCCTTCTTACTGCTGAACAAAATTTTACAGACAAGTCATCCTGAGGCTCTTTTTCTGTCATGTTGGACAACTGCTTTCTAAGAGTGGCTAATGCTTGAAAGAGTGGTCTAATGCTTTAGCAAAAGTGCAGTATTAGAATATAATGCTCCCCATTCATTTCATGCAGTGGTTTGCTCTTTGATGATGTGTTGAGTAGCATGGACCTCTTTTCTGCAATGGGCTGAAAGTGAGAAAGGTCTGGAGAAGGAAGTTAAATGGCCTTCCTCTGGCATTCAAGAAGACAGGAATCTGCTAGTTTCCTTATATTAATGCCATTTTTTCCCTGTTATTCTACTGTGTTTTTTCACTATTAGAGGTTTGTCAGACTTGATGCTCGTCTGAACATGAGCCAGTAGTGTGACCAGGTGGTCAAAAAGGCCAATGACATCCTGGCTTGTATCAGGAATAGTGTAGCCTGCAGGACCAGGGAGGTGATTTTTCCTCTGTACTCTGCTCTGGTGAGGCCGCACCTCAAGCACTGTTCAGCTTTGGGCCCCTAAGTACAAGAGGGACATCGAAGCCCTGGAACATGTCTGGAGAAGGGCTACAAAGCTGCTAAGGGCCTGGAACACAAGTCCTATGTGGATTGGTTGAGGGAACTGGGGTTATGTAGTCTGGAGAAGTCTCAGGGGAGACCTTATTGGTCTCTACAATTACCTGAAAGAAAGGTGTGAGGAACTGGGGGTCAGGCTCTTCTCACAGGTAACTAGTGATAGGACTACAGAGAATGCACCAGGGGAAGTTTAGTTTAGAAATTTGGAGACATTTATTCTTCAGAAGAGTATTCAGCTATTGGAACGGATTGCCCAGGGAAGTGGTGGAGTCGCTATCCCTGGGAGTGTTCAAGGAAAGGTTGGACCTGATGCTTAGGGACATGGTTTAGTGGGTGACCTTGGTAGTAGGGTGATGGCTGGACCAGATGATCTTGAAGGTCTTTCCCAACCTTAATGATTCTATGATTCTGTGACGCTGTCTCACAATAATGTGTCTGAATGTTTGCAGGACTGAATACACAATAAAAAGAGATAATTAAGCTATAGAGAAAGGTGAGAATTGTTGACGGGCATTTAAACCTCTGGGGAGATGTAAAAGGAAAGGAAAGATGAGCTTGGACATTAGCTGCTGCAGTCTGGATGTTGTAGCAGGTGGATACATGACAATACTGTGTAATAATGTATTTTTCTAGGGGCACCTGGAAATTTTCTTTTCCCCCACAGTGACAAGCCTTCGTTGGATCTCCTGGCCCCCTGGCTACTCCCCAGATATGTGTGTTGTGTGTGTGGGGGGAAGGGACTGCATCCCCTATGTCTATCATGGGGCTTTCCTCTGGCTGTGTAGAGAGGGCTGGACACAGACCTCCTAATACTTTTCCTTGGCTTGTGTGTACATCTTTTTTAGTTCCTTGAACATGCACTAATATTCCCCTACATCATTAACTGCTTCATTCAGTCATTTACATTTGTTAGGGCCCAACTATCATGGGAATTCAGGAAATTTAGGTGTGTGTTCCCACCCTTATGTTATCTCTTACATTCACTGCCATCAACTGTATTTCTCTATCTCTACTTTCATACATTCTTCTTATACTTTCATATATTCTTCTCATACTTTCATATATTTTACAAAATAAGACACTATCCAGCATTTCTCAGTTTTCAGCACTCTGCAACTGTCTGTCTCTGTGTACTCTGTCAGGTGGAGCAGTTTCTGGCAAACCACAGGTGCATCGTTACTGATGTACTAAACTGGAGGCACTGCTTTTAGGACTGTTCTCTTACCTTTTCTTGTTTTGATTGGTGCCCTCCAGTGAAGTACCCAATATGGTCTAAAAACAAATGTTTGCGAATCCAGCTGGGAGACCTACTAATGAAGAGAAAACAGAAGGACTTTACCCCAAATTACATGCACTTCTGCATTCTCTCAATTTTTAATTTAAAAACTCCTCTATACATCTTTATTTTTGGTGTAGCAATTCCTGACCCTCTGCTTCTTGGAGGCAGGAATGAAAACTGATATACTCTGATCATAAGAACTGATGGAAAATGGATTTAATTGAACTTTTTCTCTCAGCTACAACTGCAGGTAGATAAAAACAGAGATAACCCTATTGCCATGACATGACTGGTGCAAAGAGATGAGTCTTGGGACCTAAGAGCCCTTATTAAAGTATCAGCTCAAAGCCCTACCTCGAAGCCTAGAAAAGTTTGATCAGGTGGTCTGAGCAGCCTCCCATTTCCATTCCTACTATATCAACAAAAAACCAGGCTTAATTTAAAAGTGCATTATTGAAAAGATGATAGGAAAACAGAGTAATATGAGAAAGGGCACAATTAATTACATGTCCTCTTTTAAGACCATCTGCCCATTATTTGACTGCGTTTCCTAGAGTCAGATTCTAGCACATAAATGTCTCCAATTGTGAGCATGTTCTGGTCAGCATTTGCTCACGGTCCCTGGCAAACAACTCCATTCTACTGGACATGTTAACTGCATCTGATCTACCTTGACTTCAGCAAGGCTTTTGACACTGTCTCCCATAAAATCCTCATAGAGAAGCTCAGGAAATGCGGCCTAGGTGGATGGACAGTGAAGCAGACTGATAGTTGTCTGGATGGCAGAGCTCAGAGGGTTGTGGTTAGTGGTTCAGTCTAGTTGGAGGCCTGTAGCTAGCATTGCCCCCCAGGGGTTAGTACTGGGTCCAGTTTTGTTCAACTTACTCATCAACGACCTGAATGATGGAATAGAGTGCACCTTCAGAAAGTTTGCTGACAACATAAAAGCCCAGAGGAGTGGCTGATACCCCAGGGGGCTGTGCAACATTCAGAGGGGCCTCGACAGTCTGGAGAGTTGGGCTGAAAGGAACCTCATGAAGTTCAACAAGGGCAAGTGCTGGGTCATGACCTGAGGAGGAATAACCCCAAGCACCATTACAGGCTGGGGGGCTGACCTGCTGGAGAGCAGCTCCAGCTCATGATCAAAAAATTTGGGTAGACCTCTATGGTTCTAGGAGTTGGACTCGATGATCCTCATGGGTCCCTTCCAACTCAGGATGTTCTATGAGAAGCTATGTGAATCTCTGCAGACAGCAACCAGGCAGTCCTGGTGGACAGCAGGCTGACCACAAGTCAGCAATGTGCCCTTGTGGCCAAGAAGGCCATTTGGAAGAGTGTTGCCAGCAGGTCAAGGGAGGTAATCTTCCCCCTCTACTCAGCCCTGGTGAGGCCACACCTGGAGTATTGTGCCCAGTTCAGGGCTCCCCAGTACCAGAGGATCTCATTAATGTATATATAAATACCTGAAGGAAGGGTGTTTAGAGGATGAAGCCAGTCTCTTTTCAGTTGTGTCCAGCAACAGGACGACTGGCAACGGGCACTAACTTAAGCACAGAAGTTTCTGGCTCAATATGAGGGGGCACTTCTTTATTGGGAAGGTGACAGAGTACTGGAACATGTGCAGTCTACTTCTCTGGAGATATTCAAAACCCCACCTGGATGCTATCCTGCGCAATGTGCTCTAGGTGATCCTGCTCAACAGTGGAGTTGGATTAGATGATCTTCAGAGTTTCCTTCCAGCCTTGGCCATTCTATGATTCTGTGATTAATAATCCTCAGAGCCCCTTCAAAGTTACTCTTTAATAGCTTTTGTAGCTTTCTTTTGTAGCTTTCTTTTTCTTTTGTAGCTTTCTTTTGTGTCTTTTCTCCAGTGTGACCACATACTCTCCTTGCAGTAAAAAAAAAAAAAAAAAGGAAACTTCCAAAATGTATGCCTGTTTCCCTCCTTTGTCCAGGCTTCCTTCACCCAAAATGGTAATTTATTGCAATATATGAAACAACTGTTCACTGTGGATGTATTTTTCTTAAGTTTTTATGGCAGACTGCAGAGAGTTCACAGAAAAGATTCCACTGAATGGAACCAAGATGTAATAAATAAAGGAGATTTATTTGTAAAATCCCTGTGCTTCTGATCTGTTTCTGACTTTTTTGTGTGTTCTTACAAACTGTCCTTCATAGTCTCCATTTAAGTAGGATCACATTTGAGGGTATAACAGTCCTGTAATATTGTTGACTTTGTGACATAAAAAACACAATTTCTGCAGAATACAAAGTTTTGATTAGTTCAGCGTCCTGGCATAGGCAGACATCACAGAAACTTTATAAAAAGGAATTAAAAAATGTGGCACACAAACAAATAGGTCAGAGTTTGGTAGCTCTCAAAACATTAACAGCACATAAAAAGAAAATACAAACAGGAAACATTATTATGCTATGCTATTATATTGATGAGGCATCCACATCTCATCTAGGGTGTTCATGTGATTACTCCACTAAAAAAGTACATAGCAGAACTGGGAGGGGGGGGAGGGGGAGAGAGAGAGAGAGAAAGAGAGAGAGAGAGATCAGTGATCAGGAGTGGCCTGTATATAAATTATACTGTGTAAGACAAGACTCTTCTTTTTTGGAAGTGCAAATTTTCCACTGAATACTCTGATGGTCAAAAGATTAATGAATTAAAAATATATATTTTTGAAATTTATTTTAAATTTAGATGAATTTTTGGAAAATAGGTCCATTAGAATCAATTATTCATATTTGCTCAGATAACAGCTCTAAACCACTATCTATTATTCTCTCTGGACATACTCAGTTCTGCTATCTCCTCTCTTAGATGGGGGATCAGAACAGCCACTGTGTTCAGGTTTCATACACTTATAGATATAGACTTAACATTGAAATGCAGCAATTTTTTTTTTTTTTTTAATTTTCTGATAATTTTTGTAGTTTATTTTGTGCTTTTACTGAGCAGAGAGAAAGAATCACCTCCACTGACCAGTTGGCAACTCTGTAGTCCTAAAACAGCTCAGGATGCTTGGTCTTCTCTTCTGCAAGGGCACCTTGCTGGCTCATGTTGAACTCGTCCACCAGAACTGCCAGGTTCCTCTCTGTAAAACTGGATTCCAGCTGCCTGGTCCTCAGCCTGTGCTTAGGCATGTGTTTATTCCTTTCTGGGATCACAACCTTGCACTTCCCTTTATTCAAGTTCCAGTTAGACCTTTTCTCCATCCTCCTGTCAGAGTCCCTAACACCCACTGCTCCCAGTTTTGCATTTTCAGCAAGCTTGATGAAGGTGCATTGTGTCCCATCATCCTGGTCACTAATAATGATGCTAAATGCTATTGAACCTACATTTCCTGGCACTGTATTTCCTCTAGAGTGTTGTTTACCATTTTCTCAGTTGTGTCCAGGCTTCTTGTTAAATTAGGAGGTCCCAAACAAATGCTGGTACCACAGGGATATCACTAGATGTCGTGGGACTATCCAGAGCTGGTGTTAATGCTTCTTTCATGTTGAACATCAGGATATCACCCTGCCTGCCAATCTAAAACAGCCTCTAGTTAGTTTTCACCTTTACAATGTAATTTTCTACTGTCAGGGAATATCATGTCTTCGAGTGTGTAATAACACAAGTAAAATTTTAAAACAGAAGCTTCAATAACTATGACTACTGTGAAAAATGCTCAGGCAGCATTTCCCTGCCCCCCCCCCCCCCCCCCCCCCCAGTGACCCCGTGCTTTTTGTCCCCAGTGATATCAGAGACCTGGTTTAAATGCTGTTTCAAATAAATTAATGTGGTATTGAAAATCATCCTAATGTTAACAAAGCCAGGTATGCATTCTTGGGAAAAATGGATTTCAAAGAATCATTTATATGTTAATGAAGCTAAGTACCTATTCTTGGGAGGGATGAATTCCTTAAGTTTCTTTTGAACTGTCACAGTTGACACTTTGGTGGGACCTGTAGGAGTGGCATATCTTTTCATATGTGGGAGATAGACTACTAGTTTTTGGTTTAATGGAATGTTCCTTTTGTTAGGATAAACTTCTTAGACCTCTCAGATCTTAAATATTAATATTTTTTTTTCCACCACACTGCTCTTTGTGTTCTTAGGATCTTTATCCATCTAATCTCAGTCTGTGGCATGGTATAATCATGGCTTTCCTCCCTGGAAATATTAAACTTTTATCATCTTATGTCAAATGAATAGTTTAGAGGAGATGCATGGTATTCTTTACACGGCCATGGAGAGACGATGAAGAAATCTGTCAAGATTTTTTTTTTTTTTTTTTTTTGGTCAATTTTGTCAGTGTCAGCATGTCTCACAGTTTTGCTCCAGTTTGATTCTGTATACAGACATGACACTTTTCTCTCAGAATGCAATGTGGAGTAAACCACCTAGTTCTCTCCACTAGGTAGCTATTGCACAATGTGATAACATTATTTCACCCCAGGGTCTGTTCCAGTGAGATAATAAAGTTACAGAATAGACTATCACAGCCATTATTCAGAATGAAAAAGTGTTCTTACACAAGGGGATGTGATTATGAACACAAATACAGAATAGCATCTGAAATTTACAACAGCACTGCATTCAACCTTGTGAATCTATATGCCATGTCAAATCAAGATTCAGCTACACGATGTAGAGGGACAGTCCTGTAAGAGCCAACAATTTCTTGATACAAAAAGAAAAACAAGTAGGGTCCTGCAAACAATTAAATTTCTGTGGATCTTGTTTCCATCTCTTATGGCTGGCCTCCACTAGTGCTGTAAGTAAAACACAGAGCACCCAAAAAAAAAGTAGTTGATTGAAAGCTGTCTCTGGATATAGAATATCCTGCACAGCTATGTGGTGTGAGCAAGATACTGGAGTGCTGACATTCTCTGCGTAGGAGTAGGGAATTAGGTATGCTGAAAATAGATCCTTCCTGAGAAGATGATCTGTCAGCTGCCTCAGTCTGCCAGCTCCAAAGATACAACTTCCCCTCCCCCATGCTGAGGGGGCCAGGAAAGAGGAGAGGTAATTCCAACAGTTCAGATAAAATAAAATTGAAAAAAAATTCAGTTTGTGGTATGCCATTACAAGAGCCCCAGAACTTAACTCCCTGCTTTTCATGTTGGTAGGGCAGTAACAGTTACATTTCAAGTGGAATAACTGATTTGAACAACGCATTGTTCTGAAAGAAGCATGTACTCATACTCAGTACAAGCTCTGTGGTGTTTTATCTTTAACCAATAGTATGATGATTTTAAGGGAACACATTATTTTGTCAGTGAAATGAAATAGAAAACTGTCTACAATTTGTTTATGTGGCTCAAACTAGTGGTATTTTACTAATCTGTGACACCTTCGCTTCTTTCTGCCATTTACACTAATTCAATTAGATTGTCACTTTGGGGGAAAAACAAAACAATAACAAAAACAGAAACAAAAAGTGCTCCTTTGTGCAATGGTTGAAACTGCTAAGCTCTTCAGACCTGGGAATTCATAGCTGATTTACATGACTGGAGATATTACACTGCCAAGTGCTATTACTTCAGTTCTTAGCAGATTCATGGATGTTGACAATAGAAGAAACTCTGCTACTCTGATTAGGTCAGTACAATAGAGATTGAAGCTTTTGTCAAGCAGCAGAGCTCTTGTGCCATGATGAGCTACTGAAATGTATGTTCAGGTCCTCCACATAGGTAAGGAAAGGACACCTGACTACAGTCTTACTTGAAACAGTAATGAGGAGAAAGGCTGTTTTTCTACCACTAGATCTGATCTCAAGGATTTGAAAGTCTCACTGCTGATTCTATTTACTAAATCAGAAGGGGGAGGGGGGAGGGGGGGGGATAAGGAAAACAGAAAGAGAATCATCATCCATTAAAGGCTTAAGTAGCCTTTTTGCTTCAGATATTTAATTTCAGATAATAGGAAAAAGTGATAGAAGGGGTAAGTTTGTGAGAATAATTTAAAAACACAAGTTAACACAATAATTGTTTATAATAGCAAAAAGAACCATAATGAACCCAGAAAAGTCAGTATTACTGTAATATTTGCAAGAAATCAGCAAAGATTAATGTATTGTAGTTACAATGCAATAATTTGTGCAGGCCCTTTTATGCCCATAGTAATACTTTGTGTGAACTGTAAAATTCTCACTGAGGCATTTTGGTGTTTGGTATCTATTAAATTCTTTTTGTTTAATGTATTAATGTATTCAGCTTTTTTTTTTTCTTTTTCTTTTTTTTTTTTTTTTTTTTTTTTTTTCTTCTCCAGTTTTCCTGATGTTATTGCTGGATTCCTGGAGTTTCCCTCTTGGGTTCTTTGTCCCAGTCTGTAAATTCTGATCCTGTCCTTGAATGGGGTGATCTGGAGTATCTCTACTCTTCTCACAGTCTAAGTGGGACCAGTTCTGAGTGGGTAATGTTAATCATTGCCCACGCTGCATCTTTTCTGGTCTGACTAGCATCTCCGCTTCCAGCAAAAGAGAAACTTCTAGTCTTATGCTGTTTACTTATCTGGATTTGGGTCCTGGTCATCTTCTTTGATTAAAAGAAAATTGCTTTGCATTGTTATAGTTGGGCAGAATATCTGTAATCAGCTCAGTACACGTTACACCACTGCATTTCCTAGGGCAATCCATACCATGTGTTGATTATTCATTGTTAATTGTTTGTCAAGTTTGCCAGGAGGAGAGGAGTTTGAGTTTGAGCCTGCAAGAATGCAGCAACATTTCTCTCTTCATGATCTCAAGATGTATACATAACAGGTGTCCCAAGACAGGTGGCAACTCTAACCAACTGCAAGTAGGCATGACAAGGCAGCAGTAGGATTTGTCTCTCTGGTTTGTCTGAATGGATTCTTCTGATGATCTGTCATTACCAGGCCAATACCATAACCTATGGCATTTACTTTGATACAGATTAATCATTTGCCTCATTGCCGCTCACTGTTGTATTCAGTTTTCAAAGTACTGGACATCAGTTCTTTCTCACTCTCTTATTTCTTTCTGCTCCAACCATTATGGTGTCCCCTGCTCTCTTTGAACATTAGAATTATGTTGATATTTTATTTGTGTGAAAATGTTTCATATCTGGGAAGGGGGTGGGGGGTGGTGGTGGTTGTTGTAAAAGAGCTTGTGCCTTCTCTAGTGCTGGCTTGGACGTTGAGAAGGGGTTGGTGATGTTCTTTCATAACCGGGATGGGGAAAAGACTTCTGGAGTGTGGAGTTGAGAACAGAAGAATTGCTCATTTAATATTTTTATCCAAAAATTTCCACTGCTTTTGGGTGCAGCTGGAGACATAAAAAGATTTGAAGAATGTCAGTCAAAAGATTGGCAAATGTGTTAAAGGAACAGATGCCCTTAGAAACAGTGTCTATTCATGCTATATGTATTTGCCACGATACATCAAGATAAAAGGCTGTAACAGGAGTGAGAGAAATAAAATAAGGAGAGAACACATCAGCAGCTGGTACTAATTAATAGTCTGTACAGAAACAGGCACTGGGATTGGAGGGGAGGGGAAAGCTACTGCATGTGAGAAAGTAGCTGCAGTGTTGATTGATTATCTTTCCAAGGTGTCTTCTTCTAGGCAGCCCCTTCAAACTCAACATGATATCCCTCCAGACCATTTTCCATACTATCTCTTCATGTTTTCTCTCTCTCCCTCTAGATACAGGCCATGGAGAACTCCCATTAGATATAGACTGTAGAAAACAGAATCACACAGAATCACAGAACTGTAGGGGTTGGAAGGGACCTCGAAAGATCATCGGGTCCAACCCCCCTGCCAGAGCAGGTTCCTCACAGCAGGCTGCCCAGGTAGGCGTCCACGCAGGCCTTGAATATCTCCAGAGAAGGAGACTCCACAACCTCTCTAGGCAGCCTGTTCCAGTGCTCCATCACCCTCACCGTGAATAAGTTCTTTCGCATGTCGGTGCAGAACTTTCTGTGTTCTATTTTGCGGCTGTTGCCCCTTGTCCTATCCCCACAAACCACTGAAAAGAGGTTAGCTACATCCTTCTGTCTCTCACCCCTCAGATATTTATAGACATTGATAAGATCCCCTCTCAGTCTCCTCTTCTCCAGGCTGAACAGACCCAGGTCTCTCAGCCTGTCCTCATAGGAAAGATGCTTCAGGCCCCGTATCATCTTTGTGGCCCTCCGCTGCACTCTTTCCAGGAGATCCCTGTCTTTTATTGTACCAGGGAGCCCACAACTGGACACAGTACTCTAGGTGAGGCCTGACCAGAGCAGAGTAGAGGGGGAGGATCACCTCCCTTGACCTGCTGGCCACATTCCTTTTAATGCATGCCAGGATCCCATTAGCCCTCTTGGCCACTAGGGCACACTGCTGGCTCATGGTCAACCTGTTGTCCACCAGAACCACCAGGTCCTTCTCCTCAAAGCTCCTCTCCAGCAGGCTGTCCCCCAGCCTGTACTGATACATGCGGTTGTTCCTTCCCAGGTGCAGGACTCTACACTTGCTTGTATTAAACCGCAACTGGTTTCTTCCTGCCCATCTCTCCAGCCGGTCCAGGTCTTGCTGGATTGCCATCCAGCACAGGCATCCAGCACAGGCTTCTGGCGTGTCAGTCACTCCACCCAGCTTTGTGTCATCAGCATACTTGCTGAGGGCTGACACTATTCCCTCATCAAGGTCGTCAATGAAGATGTTGAACAAGACCGGACCCAGCACCGACCCCGGAGGGGCACCACTAGTCACAGGCCTCCAGCCAGACTCTGCTTGCCAATCACCACCCTCCAAGCTTGGCTGGTCAACCAGTTCTCAACCCACCTCACCGTCCACTCATCTATTCCATACTTTCTCAGCTTTGTTAGCAGGATGTCGTGGGAGACAGTATCAAAAGCCTTGCTGAAGTCAAGGTAGATGACATCCACCACTCTCCCCCCATCTACCCAGCTGGTGATGCCATCATAGAAGGCAATGAGGTTGGTCAAGCATGACTTCCCCTTGGTGAATCCATGCTGACTACTCCTCATAACATTCTTCTCTTCCAATTGCTTGCAGATGGCATCCAGAAGAAGCTGCTCCAACACGTTTCCAGGGACAGAGGTGAGACCGAGTGGCCTGTAGTTTCCCGGATCCTCCTTCCTGCCCTTCTTGAAGACCAGAGTGACATTGGCTATCCTCCAGTCTTCAGGCACCTCACCCGTTCTCCAGGACCTTTCAGAGATGATAGAGAGTGGCTTGGCGACCACGTCTGCCAGCTCCCTTAGCACACACGGATGCATCCCATGGGGACCCATGGGTTTGTGTGTGTTGAGCCCACTCAGATGCTCCCGAACCACTCTCATGTTTACCAGGGGAGAGCCCTCCATTTCCCAGACCCTTTGTCCTCTTGCCAGGGGTGAGGAGTCCCGGGGGAGAGTCCTTGAAGCAAAGACTGAAGTAAAGAAAGCATTCAGTATCTCCACCTTGTTGGCATCTTCTGTGACCAGGACACCCCCCTCGTTCAGCAAGAGACCCACCATATCCCAAGTCTTCCTTTTGCTGTTTACATACTTGAAAAAAACCCTTCTTATTATTATTTATCTCTTTAGCAAACCTCATCTCTAGGTGGGCTTTAGCCTTCCTCATTGCGTCCCCGCAGACCCTGACATCATGTCTATACTCCTCCCAAGAGGACAGGCCCTTTTTCCACATTTCATAGACCTTCCTCTTCCTTTTGATCTTATCAATGAGCTCTTTGCTCATCCACGCAGGTTTCCTGCCCCTCTTCCCCGATTTCCTATTCTTCAGGTTGCACCGATCCTGAGCATGGAAGAAGTGCTGCTTAAATGTAGCCCAGCTCTCACAGGCAACCTTGCCCTCAAGCAACCTAGCCCATGAGATGTTCACAAGTAGGTCCCGGAAGAGGTCGAAGTTGGCTCTTCGAAAGTCCAGGGTAGCAATCCTGCTTTTAGCCTTACTTCCTCTGCCTAGTTCCATCTGGAACTCCACCATCTCATGGTCGCTGCATCCCAAGGTGCCCCCAACCTTCACATCCCTAACAAGGCCATCCCTGTTGGTAAGAACAAGGTCCAGGAGCACCCCCTGCCTCATCGGCTCCTCCACCACCTGCATCAGAAAATTGTCTTCAACACATTGTAGGAACTGTTTGGACTGAGTTGCTTACCCAGCAGATGTCTCGGTAATTGACAAAACCTCCCTATAGAGATTGTGAACGCATTTTTGCACAAAATAATTTGCCAAAATATCTTTTAGGATGAGGCCTTATATGTTTTCTTGGGTAGAATAAAAAAATGGTAGTAAATTCTGGTGGGTGTTATGCCTCTTCAACCTCATATACTTAACATTCATCTGTTGTTTTAACTTTCTTCCATTAAATAGTGCACAACAGATGCTTGAAAACATGATTCTGTCCAGGAAATAGATTTAGGACAACCAAATACATTAAATACATTAGCTATATCATACCTATTGTGTAGTAAGGAAAAAAAAAAAAATTGGCCTGCTGTCCTGCCCTGTGGAAGTGTGGTGGTTTTACTCAGGTGGGCAGCTCAGCTCCACCACAGCCTCTCTCTCACTCCCCCTCCTCAAAGGGTAAAGGGGAGAAAATATGATGCAAAGGGCTCAAGGGTTGAGATAAGGATGGGGAGATCACTCAACAATTATTGTGATGGGCAAAACAGACTCAGACTAGGGAGATGGTAAGGTTTATAGCCTATTAGTAACAAGTTAGAAAAGTGAGAAACAAAGTAAAGAAACCAAAAATGCCTTCCCACCATCCACCCTCTCCCACCTCCTCCCCCTGAGCAGTGCAGGGGAATGGGGGAGTGGGGGTTTGTCTCCGATGCTCATTCTCGGTCACTCTCTTCCCCTGCTCCAATGTGGGGTCCCTCCCATGGGATACAGTCCTTGCTGAACTGATGTGGCGTGGCCAGCAGACAGCAGCTATTCAAGAACTGCTCCAGATATGGGTCCGTACCACGGGGTCCATCACTCAGG
Organism: Oxyura jamaicensis; assembly: GCF_011077185.1. Taxonomy (NCBI): domain Eukaryota; kingdom Metazoa; phylum Chordata; class Aves; order Anseriformes; family Anatidae; genus Oxyura; species Oxyura jamaicensis. The sequence continues at coordinate 367,926 of NC_048910.1, forward strand.
AGCACACTGCTCCAACCTGGGTCCCCCACGGGCAGCAGCTCCTGCCAGGTCACCTGCTCCTGCATGGGCTCCTCTCCACGGGCTACAGCTCCAGCCCAGAATCTGCTCTGGTGGGGGTCCTCCACAGCCTCCATCAGTGCAGTTCCACCTGTTCCACCGTGGTCTCCTCCATGGGCTGCAGCATGGAAACCCCTGGAGCCAGCAGGCTGGGGGTGGGCAAGATTATTTATTTATTTATTTATTTATTTATTTATTTATTTATTTATTTATTTATTTATTTATTTTTTTCTTTCCAGCATACTTTCTTCTTCCTCTCTTCTTGTAAGGAGGGGAAATGAAAGAGCAGTTGTGGAGTTCAGCTGCTCAGCAAGGTAAAACTGCCACAAGGAGCTGTGCATATTAACCACAAGCAGTTTGAAAACCCCTTCCTTCTGTCTTTGACCACCTATTAATTTCACTTGATTTACTTACTTCTTGCATAGGACAATTCAGTGATCCATCCACTCCCTATCCTCTCTCCTTGTCCACTCCTGATTTTACAGACCTCATCTTACCCCCTGGCTGTCTCTTCTCAGGCTTGAAGGGCCTGAGGCTGACTAGGCATTTTCAAGTGCTGAAGGACATTTCAGATGCATGTGCCAGACGATACTGAATATTCTTTCCAGTGGAAGGGACCCCTTCAAGGGTGCTGCAAAATATCTCTCATTCAGATTCATGTATATGTTGGTGTAGATTAAAAAGTTGCCAGCTTCCCTAATGCACATTAAATGTATGAGGATCTCCTCAAGATGTGCTTGCCTGTACTGGGGGAACCTGATGGAGCCTGATTTGGCATAAAAATCTCTCTGCTCAGTAATTCCAATACAAACATGCTTCTTAGGACCCCTGCTGAATTGCCTCTTTTTATGCTTATTGATATCACTGTTCCCTGGGGTCAGGTTTCAGAAGAAAGAATCTAATTTTTCGCTGACATTGTAAAATTTGAGGGGGAGGTTAGACATCTGTGAGGAGTAAGTGAAGCATTTGGCTCCACCAGCTGCACAGGGAATATGATCTGGGCCAAGTATAATAACTCAGAGATTTATACATTTGTTTTAGATGTTAGAAGTTAATTTAAAATGATGATTCTATTTACACTCATACGCTCAAGGATGCCTACCCTGCAGCATTTATGGTATTACAATGTTCCTCATCTGGATTTGTCATGCCATTGCAGTGCAGTTTGAAGCCTTCTTGGGAGGTAATCTTCTGATGAATGTAAGATGGAATATTTTTTCTTCAAAGAAATATGGACGCTGTTCATAGAATAATAGAATCAGAGAATCATAGACTGTCTTGAGTTGGAAGAGACCCACTAGGATCATCAAGTCCAACTCCTGGCTCCACACAGGACAACCCAAAAATCAAACCATATGTCTGAGAGCATTTTTCAAAAAATTCTTGAAGTTTGTCAGGCTTGGAGCTGTGACCACTGCCCTCAGGACCTGTTTCAGTGTCTGACCACTCACTTGGTGGAGAACCTTTTCCTAACATCCAACCTGAACTGCCCCTGATACAGCTCCATGCTCTTCCTCAGGTCCTATCTCTTGTCACCAGAGAAAAGAAATCAGTGCCTTCCCTCTGATCCCCTTTGTGAAGAAGCTGTAGACCATGATGAGGCCTCCCTTCAGTCTCCTCTAGGCTGAACAAGTGACTTCAGCTGCTCCTTGTACATCTTGCCCTCTAGACCCTTGACCATCTTTGTAGCCCACTTTCTAATAGTTTTAAATCCTCATTATATTGTGGTGCCCAAAACTGTACATGGAACTCGAGGTGAGGCTGCAACAGTGCAGAGTATAGTGGGACAATCCCTTCCCTCAACCAGATAGCAATGTTGTGTCTGATGCACACTGGGATATGACTGGCTCTTTTGGCTTCCATGGCACATGGTTGACTTATATTCCACTTGCCATCGACCAGAACCCCCAGAACCCTTTCTGCAGAGCTGCTCTCCAGCCTTTCATTTCCCATTCTGTACATATATCCAGGGTTGCCCCATTCCCAGAATCTGGCACCTTCTCTTAGTAAGCTTCATATTGCTGGTGATTGCCCAGCCCTCTTGGGTGTCAAGACCTCTCTGAAAGGCTTCTCTGCTCTCAAAGGAGTCAACAGATCCTCTCAATGTCATCAGCAAATTTACTTAGCATTCACTGACATTCTGTATCCATGTAATTTATGAAAACATTAAAGAGATCTGGCTATAAAATGGAATCCTGTATAATGCCACTAGTGACTGACTGCCAGCCTGATGTAACCTCATCTAGTATAACCCTTTGAGCCTGACCCATTGTATTGTGTATTTGTATAGCCTTATCATGGACATGAAGTCCAGAGGGATACTGTGAGAAACAGTATCAAAAGCTTTGCTGAAATCTAAAAACATTATATCAACTGGCTTCCCTTGGTCAGATAGGTGGGTGATCTTGTCATAACTGGAAATTAAGTTCATTAAGCAGGACTTTCCACCTGTGTTGGCTATGACCAATTGCTGCATTGTCCTTCAGGTGTTTTTCAGTAACTCCCAGTATAGTCTTCTCCATAATTTTATCAGGTACTGAAGTGAGACTGACAGGCCTGTAATTACTAAGGTCTTCTTTCTTGCCCTTCTTGAAAATTGGAACAACTTTGCCTGTTTCCTGTTGACTGGGATCTCCCCCGATTCCCAAGGTAGTTGAAAAAGAATTGAGAAGTCTTGTGATGACATCAGAAAGCTTTTTTGTGTTCCTTGGGATGAATCCCATGGGGCTACATAGACTTATATGCACCCAGGTGGAGCATCGAGTCCCACACGTTGACTATGATCATGTTCACTCTTTTCTTCTGTTTCATCATCTCAGTTCTCACTTATTGCCAAGCAAATGAAACAACATTTATATCTCTCCATAGTGAGAAAAGAGATCGCTGTGTGCAAGACTGTAAAAGTTTTCCTTACCTTATTTGATAAAATTGTTATTTTATTTAGAATGCATGGTTGCTTTTGCACTGGGAGATGGAATCATTTCATCCTTTGGCAGCAGAAGCGAAACAGTGAAACAGAAAAAGTTTGCATATATATAGCTGGACTATCACTTCATAGAATCATAGAATCGCAGAATCACAGAATGGTTCAGGTTGGAAGAGACCTCTGGAGGTTATCTTGTCCAATCCCCTGCTGCTCAAACAGAGCCATCTAGAATAGGTTGCCCAAGACCATGTCTAGACTGCTTTTGAATATCTCCAAGGAGGGGGACTCCACCTCCACGCACTTCTGTCAGTGCTGTCACCTGCACAATGAAAAAAAGTACTTCCTGATGTTCAGATGGAACCTCATGTGTTTCAGCTTGTGGCCATTGTCTCCTTTCCTGTCCCTGGGCACCACTGAAAAGAGCTTAGCTCTGCCCTTTTTGCATTCTCCCTTCAGGTGTCTGTAGACATTTATAAGATCATCCCTGACTTCTCCACACTGAACAGTCCTAGTTCTCCAGGCTATTCCACATAAGAGTGGTACTCCAGTTCCTTCAGCATCTTCATGGCCCTTTAAGGGACTCTCTCCAGTATGTCCACGTCTCTCTTGTAATGGGAAGCCCAGGACTGCCCACAGTACTCCAGGTATGGCCTCACCAGTGCTGAGTAGAGGGGAAAGATCACCTCCCACAACCTGCTGGTAATGCTTTGCCTAATGGAGCCCAGGATACCTTTAACCTTCTTTGTAGAAAGAGAACACTGCTGGCACATGTTGAAGAGAACTCTCCCTTCAGAGAACTTAATGGAACAATCACTCTAAGACACCTGAAGTCACTCACCAGTCAGCATGAACTGATAGGCATTGTCAGAGATGGAGAA
>NC_048910.1:416786-432449 GCF_011077185.1 Oxyura jamaicensis
GTCCCTCTGGGATGGCACTGGCATTAAGCACCTTGTACCTGGGAAAATCAAAAAAGGAAGATAAAGTTGATCTTCCCAAATTTTGACATTACCTAAAATCATGCTAAAAGGTAAAGTATGCTTACCTCTGTTTAAAGTCTGCATAGAGGACTCTGCTGGGGAATCCTTTTCTGCAAATCCTGATCCCTTCCAGCACACCATTACAGCGCAGCTGGTGTAGTACTAGTTCATGTTCCATAGCACCTAAGCATTTATTGTACAAATCAGTTTTCAGTACAGAATGGATGTGTCAAAGGAAAATCTCTTTCTGCTGGACCATCTTACCAGGTGTTTTAGTTTCATTTGGGATGATGCAGCGAACAAAGTGAGGGTGAGTACTCCTTAGGTTGGTCATCAGTTTGTTTAGGTTCTCCTGTGGGATAATGTGCAGAAGTTTAGATTAAAACTTTTGACTTTTGCACACTCTGTATCTAGCCATCATGAATCTAATACAACAAATCTTAGGAGTAGGCAAGGAAGCATGTTTCAAATCCAGAATTTAGATTAAATCAATCCTTCTGCATACATAGTTACTCTTATTAAAAGAGAGTTTACAATTCTGCACCTTAATCTGAAAATGAAAATCTACTATATGAAATGAAAAGCTACTATATCAAAATTTTAACACAAGCCTTAATTATTATTTTTATTACATCACAATTTGTGTTAAAAAGATCTTCCCAAGGAACTTAAATGGCATTTTGAAAGAAATTCAGGGGATAAAATGAAAAGTGCTTGAAACATATAAGTGTGAACAGAAAAACAAGACAAAAAGGCAGTGGATAATTTCTACCCATTTCTATAGATGTTGTTGTTTCATCATAAAACTCAAGTTGTGAGAAGAATGGAAGTTCAGATAGTTCAGAGGTGAAACTATGTTCATGTCACTGTAGTGATAATGAAATTCATACTTTACCCGGAAAAGTGCTGAGACAGTCTGGAAAGATGATCCCTTCTTCTTGCCACCTTTCTTGCCGCCACTAGCACCACCACCACTAGCCTCTTCAAAAACAAATTGATCTTTTATTATTATCTTTTGGGGATTAATCTTCACATATTACGAATGTGGAAACATCAGAATTTTAGAAAACTGACCTGCATCTGCTCCACCATAATTGGCAAACAGTAAGGCCAGTGTCTTCACTGATGATTTCTGGTACAACCCAATGACAGTTTCATTCAGGGGGTCCTTGTTCTTCTCAAGCCAGCCAGTGATGTTGTAGTCCACTGTGCCAGCATAGTGCACCAGGGAGAAGTGGGCCTCAGCCTTGCCTTTGGCAGGCTTGGGCTTCTGGAAATTGTTGGACTTGCCCAGATGCTGGTCATAAAGCTTGTTCTTGAAAGAGGTGTCAGTTGCCTTGGGGAACATGCACTCCTCTTCCAGGATGGAGAAGATACCCATAGGCTGGAAGATATTACAATACAGAAATGAGAATATCTATAGGATCAACACTTGGTCTTAAAGACAGTATAGTAAAAGACAGGAAGCTGAGGAACAAGTGAAACACCTTGATCTGAAGAGAATTTGATTCTAAAAAGTGAACTTAAATGAACTGCGGTTCACCTGCTTGACTCTTTGGCACAGTGATTCAGGATTTTTATTTTTTATTTTTATATATAAAAAGTCAAATTAATAAATCACGGAGACAAACAATGATTGTGTTTAAAAATGTCTGTCAAAAATATGTCTGTTGTATATTTACTTCACTTTTATACTTTTAACCAGCTTCCTAAATTACACAGAACTGCAAGAAATGCCTTTCTTTTTCTTGTACTACAAGGACAGACACAGACTGTATTGTCCTTTATTTACTTTACTATGAACCACCAAGAAAAAATGTATTGTCCAGATAAAACCATTCAAGAGCCTTAAGAAAATATAATTATTTTACATTAGGATCTGCTCTATATTTTTGAAATAATGTCTTTCAATAGAGCAAGCAGAGACATCTTTCATACAGAGATGTGTGAGGGATGACTTCCATAGTTATTTGTGGACTTTATAATATCTCAAAGGTAAAATAAGCAATTGTAGAAGTCAAGAGATATTTCATTGACTAAAACTGAATGTATGGAATTAAACATGGAAGAGAGGTGTTTTTTTTTTGTTTGTATGTTTGTTTTTAAGAAACAGTTAATCTCTAAAAATGAGCTTTTGAAAATGCAAGACATTTTGAATTAGAAATTTACCTTTTCAATGAGTTCAATGCAAGCAGCCAGGTCCATCCCAAAATCAATGAATTCCCATTCAATTCCTTCCTTCTTGTACTCCTCCTGCTCCAGCACAAACATGTGGTGGTTGAAGAACTGTTGCAGTTTCTCATTGGTGAAGTTGATGCACAGCTGCTCCAGGCTGTTGAACTTCCCAGTGTAAGAAGAAAAAATGCAAATTGTCAAGATGCACAACCTTTTAGTCATTCTTAATCCTTTATACATCTCTCCAGTTAAAACTCTATTATTAGGGCTGTATCCTAGCAGGACCTATATGCAGCTCTCCAAAGAAATACTTATGTAATGAGAATGGAAAATTTTCCAGAGCAAATATTCCTAGTGAATCTCCTAAAATTCATAAATTGCTTCATCATTTATTTGTTCAGCCTAAAATATGACTGTATTCCCTGGCCTTCAGTTTTAATTACTTATTTTCTCTGATCAACCATTTATCCTGTTATTTGTTGGTCTTTTAAAATATTTACACATCTTTAACCTATTATATGCTTGTCACTGGACTTCCAAATCCTAATTCTAAGAAGAGATCCTAGTCTTAAGGAGATACAGGAGCTCCCTATATGTACTTACATATACATATATGTATGCAGAATTTAAAAAAAATCTTTAATGTGACTCTAACATATATCTTAAAATGTTAGTGGATATAGAATTGTAACTGCTACTTCTATACAAACAACATAATTCTATTCTTATATTAATGAGGCTTCTGAGGATTTTGCTCTGTTCTATAAAAGAAAATAAAGGATTCCCCCCCGTCCCCCCACCCAAGAAAATTACAAAACAATTAGTATGCTAACTCTTCCAAATAATAGTGCTTGGTAATCTCACTCTCCAAAAACAGGCTTCAGACATGTACTCCTTACATCAAAGATCTCGAAGCCAGCAATGTCCAAGACACCAATGAAGTACTGTCTGGGTTGCTTTGTATCTAGTTGTTGATTGATGCGAACAACCATCCATAAGAACATCTTCTCATAGACAGCCTTTGCCAGAGCACCCACTGAATTGTTCACCTAAAACAAAAAAGAATGCAGAGGGAAAAAAAAAAAAAAAAAGAAAGAAAAGAAAAGAAAAAAAAAGAGATAGTAAATGACACAACAGCAAGATAGTAAATGACACTAGCCAGAAGTTCCCAGTTACCAACTGTTTGCTACCTGCTGCACAGTTTGTCCCTTGGTCACATATTCATTCCCAACCTTGACTCGGGGATAACAGAGGGCTTTGAGCAGGTCAGCCGAGTTCAGACCCATCAGGTAGGCAGCCTTGTCAGCAACTAAGTAGCAGGAGAAGGAGACAAAAAAATCAAGTTGAACAAGACTTGCACCATTTTGAGTGATAAAATCCTTCCAGAGCAACTGCCTTATCAGATTCTGCTTAAAGTATCTCAGGGAAAGCATGGCAATCATTAAAAGAAAATTCATCCTTGTTTCAAAGGCCTTTCAGAGCAGAACACCTAAATGGTATTTGTGTTTTTTGAAAATCTTCCCCAAAGTATCAAGAAACAAAGTCTTTACTAAAAATTCACCCTGACAGTTCCAGTTTATCAGTTCAATCCAGAGCTAATTGATATCTATATCAAAAAAACAAACCAAACCAAACCAACCAACCAACCAAAAAAAAACACCAAAGCGTTATCAAGATAACTGCCTGAGTGTAAACCAAGACATATACTTTATGCATTTAAGGTCCCTGCAGATTTCTTTGGCAGTAGATGGGGAATACATTCTGAAACTACAGGCAAGAATTAGAGTTGCCACTTTCTGGAGACTGCTAGTTATAGTCATCACAAAAAAGGCAGACATATTCAGTCATTCAGGATCAAAACCTCAAAATCCAGTCCTGAAGCTGGCCATCTATGAACATTCTTTGGAAGAAGGCAGGGATCAGTCTTTGTAAACATACCTGCATTATACAACATACAAGTTATTATGTAATCAGAAGAGAAACAGAAAGTCAGTTATTCCCAGCCTAGTGTATCTATATTTCACTTAGACCGATGCTCAAATAATTCCACTATGCAGTGATAACTTAGTGGTTTGAATGTTCAAAAGAGAAGAAAGAAATTAAAGGAGATGTTTCATTTTTCCTGCGAAAAATATCCAACTAATATCTGGTTTATACACAGTGAATTTAATGCCTCCGTTTTCTTTAAAAAAGAAACTGTAAATATATTTTATGAAAAATCTTCTTGTCAGTGGGTCTCTAATATGAGCACACCAAGTGGGTTGTGCAGTCCTAAACTGTGATAGTCCAGGAGAGAATTAATAGTCATAATTTAATATTTTATGTTCTCAAAATTTTAATATTTAATATTATATACTTCAAACAAAGATCAGGTTGCCATTGAAAAAAAGAGTATGCTTTGGATGGTAGTTTCATACTAGCTCCACTTGGCAGTAGCTCCACCTGAAGACTTTTTTTTTTTTTTTTTTTCCACACATTTCAACCGCTCTTCTACCATCTTTCAAAGACAGAGTTACTGCTATTGCTTCTAGGTCAACAACAGACTTCGCTAATACCTTCTGTGCCATCTGGCTCTGCCTGCTCTTCTCTTTGTTTCTGCTTAAACTTCAGGTTGCCGTAGTGCATGACAGCTCCTGTCAGCTTGTAAATAGCCACCTTTTCATCAGCAGTAAAGCCCAGGATGTCAATGGCACTCTACAATTGAAACAATGAAATAAAGCTTTGTCTGGGAGACATTACCGTAGATACAACATTTTACTTATGTAAGTAATTTTACATGTTACTTATTTTATATGTTACTAATTTTACATATTACTTACGTCTGTAGCCATCAACTCCTCCTGGTCATTAATGCTGGCAACAGTGATCTCACCTTGACTCACAAAGTGATAGTCATATGGATTAGTGGTAATTAGAAGCATGTCTGAAAGTAAGAAAAGGGGATACACAGGCTTAGTTTAGTCAAGTATGTAATAGTGTGAACTGATGTTCAGCAACCTTCTCCAAGTCTTCAGTCATTCTTCCTACCAATCAGTTCTGGCTTCTTGTTGGACATGATCTGATAAAATATGTGGTAGCTTCTTTCTGCTTTGAGCTGGAAGGTGACTCTGGACTTCTCCAGCAGATCTGGAAGGAAAATATAATTAGAAACAAGAAGAAACAAAATAAAAAGCAAAAAATAAAGTAGGGCGAAGGTGCGAAGAAAAAAAGCAAATGTCAGATAAACAGTGAGATGAAAAGGATAGATGGATATGAATAGATGAGTGGGATAGATGGATTGTGAACAGTTCAGGAAGATGTCTTACATGTTTCAATATCAGCAGAAGCTAGTTTTCCTGTGGCACCAAAGTGAATTCTGATGAATTTACCCTTTAAATGAATAAAAATTACCTTAAAATTTATGTAATAAAAATATATCTGAAACAGTGAGTTTTGCTATTTATTCTACTGAGTACAAATTTTCTTAAGAGACATTTTCTTAAGAATTAGGTGTATTTCCACCATTAAGATAAGGTCTTCTTTTAAATTTTTGCCATTGAAAATAACCAATAGGGTCACATATGTATATTTAATGTATGCTGAACATAGAAAAGAATGAGTGGCTTTCATTAGGCCATTTATATCTTATTCCAAAGTTTTCTAATTATATCCTGCCTAGAGATAGAAGCCATCTGAAAGATACTGGAAATATCCATTTAAATTTTTCAGCTGCTTAAATCCGTCTTGGTTTCAAATAAGTGGTTTTAATTGGGATTAATTCAATTTCATATGAAGCAAAAATATTATTCAGGTAGAAACTTCATTCTTTCCCCTCCCTCCTTTCCTTCCTTCCTCCCTTTCTTCCTTCCTTTTGCCTGCTTGTCTGTCTTGTAGAAAACGAACAGAAAGATTAGTAAAAGTAAAAAAACATTGTTTAAAATTACTGCACAGTACAGGAGAAAGAGCCCATGATCTGTTATTTTAATATGTACCCCAATACAAACCACTATATATATATATTTCATAGAATCACTTTTTTTTTTTTTTTTTTTTTCAAACTCTGAATAATTAACTTCAGGGTAAGTGCTAAAGTTGTGATAAGGAAATTCAGTCTCACCCTTGTAAAACCCATGGGTGAACAACAAGAAAGGACAATTGCCATAAACTCCTGTTTATTATTTTTCAAAAAGTATTTGCTTAAGCAAAACTTACAAAGCGTGAGGAGTTGTCATTCCTCACAGTCTTGGCATTTCCAAATGCTTCCAGCAGTGGGTTGGCACTGATGATTTGATCCTCAAGCGTTCCCTACAGGACAATAATAATTCCTAGTTATAATTTTAAAAAATGAGGAGCAGAGAAAAGCATTTATTCAAGTGATTTTAATTCAAATTTTAATTCAATTTACCACTTTGATTCAATTTACCTGCATTTTGCCAGACTGCTCCTCCTTCTTCTTCTCCCCACTAGCTGCAATTGTTGCAAAGTACTGGATGACGCGCTTTGTGTTCACAGTCTTCCCTGCACCAGATTCTCCACTGTCAAAACAGAGATCCAGAGAGCATGAGGTCAGACAGCAGGTTCCTGGGCACATGGTACCCCACAGGGACCCAAGCAGAGGGCATACATACGTGATCAGGATTGACTGATTCTCACGGTCTGTGAAAGAAGCAGAGATACAGAACATAATGACCAACAGTAAAGAATGGAATGTAGTCAGGTAAGTTTAAGTGAATTAAAATTTTATATCACTTATGTCAAGTACAAAGATTAACTGACAGGAAATTCAGATCTGATTGGGATTACTTTTAATCCATGTAAATAATAATAAAAAAGTGGGGTAGGATAGAAAAATGTTTTCCTCTGATTAAGTTTTCCTTTCAATACTTCCTTTGCTATTTTCAGCTATGTGGTGGAAGCTTGACTTAAAAAACAAACAAACAAACAAACAAACAAAAGGCCAAAAAAGCACCACACACTGAGTGTAGGGGTGTCTTTTATTTCAAATAGGAGAAACAATGTTGTGCAGAACTCAATAGTAGAGTAGAACTCAATAGTATGGATCAGAACCATGAAAACTTTGAAAAAATCATATTTCTGAGATGGAATATCACACAACCACAGAATGCTTGAGGTTGGAAGGTTCATCACCAAACAGCCTGTTCAAACATGGCCACCTAGAGCAGGTTGCCCAAGATCATGTCCAGAGAGCTCCAGGGAGGAAGACTCCACAACCTCTCCATGAAACTGTTTCCAGAGTTCAGTTACCTGAAGCAGAGAAGTGTTTCTTAATGTTCAGAGAGAACCTAATGTGTTTCAGTTTGTGCTGTTATCTCTTCTCTGTGCCATTGCCTCCTATCCTGTCAGTAGGGAATACTGAAAAAAGACTGACTCTGTCTATTTTGCACCTTCTCTTCAGGTATTTATTTATCATTGGTTAGATTCCCCCCTTGAGCTTTCACTTCTTCAGGCTGAAGAGTCCCAGCTCTCTCAGCCTTTTCACATATGAGAGGTGCTCCAGTCCCTTCACATTCATGGTCCTTCAAAGACACTCTTCAGTATGTTTTTGTCTTTCTTGTACTGGGGAGCCCAGAACTGCCCACAGTACTCCAGGCATGGCCTCACCAGTGCTGAGTAGAGGGGAAAGATCACCTCCCACAACCTGCTGGTAATGCTTTGCCTAGGATACCTTTAGCCTTCTTTGTGGAAAGAGAACACTGCTGGCACATGTTGAAGAGAATTCTCCCTTCAGAGAATTTCATGGAACAATCATTCTAAGACACCTGAAGTCACTCACCAGTCAGCATGAACTGATAGGCATTGTCAGAGATGGAGAAGATGTGTGGAGGGGCCTCCTGGCGCTTTTTGCCTCGGTAGGCCAACACCACCTCCGGGTTGTACACCGGCAGCCACTTGTAGGGGTTAACGGTGACACAGAAGAGACCCGAGTAGGTCTGCAAGGAAGGAAGACAGCACGTTGGCTTCTGCTCAGCCTGGCACAGCAGGCCTTCCAGCTACCCAAAGGAAGACAGCTGCTGGTACTTACGTAGATCATCCAGGCTGCATAACGCTCTTTGAGGTTGTACAGCACAGCGGGTTCGTGGAGATGGGTCATCATGGCCATGTCCTCAATTTTATCATATTTGGGAGGATTCATGGAGAAGATTTGATCTTCCTTCACAGTCAGAGTCTGCCAAGGAAATGAAAGATCTCTGCATGTCAGCTTACAGCCCAGGGTGGGAATCAAATGGTGTCTTTCAGCCTTGTTTTTCACTCACCTCTCCACCTTCAGTCTTGACAGTGACCTTCCCTGATTCTTTGCTCTGGATTGTCCCTTTCACAAAAGATTCCTTGGGATGGGCTACGAAGACAGATGACTTGGCATCAAAAGGCTTGTTCTGAGCTTCAATTCTCTCCTTTTCTGACTTTCGGAGGTAGGGAGCTGCCTCCCCAAAGGCAGCCATCTCAGCATCTGGAGAAGTCATATCTGCACTTCACTGAAGGCACGTCAGCAGAAGACTGATGAAGAAGACTTCTAATGGGGAGAAGTAATATGGCACTGATTATTTAAGTCAATTCTGTGAGATTGGTAAAGATTTTATATCCTGTACCTCGTTTATTCTTTAAGGGTAGGTCTTGTGACATTTTAATACTCTGGTATAATTAGATTTATTTATACATTTGTCAGTCTTAAGTACAATACCTACATAATCTCAGCCCCAAAGCCTTGACTTGATACAAAATTCAAACACTGAAATTGGAATTGCCTGACTGTATGTATCTCACAAATAAATACTTCCTAAAAAATAGAAAATAAAATCCAGGAACAGGTGAATTCTCAAAAATTTAATAAGATACTTTTTTAGATGCTTTGTTAAACATGTGGATAGCTTAGTTAGCCAACTGCACTTGAAAATTCTCTAGCTACATTAGTGAAATTTATTCCCTCTGTTCAATGCTTAAAAAGTCTCTTTTCTTTTAGGTCTGGATTAAGAATATGGGTACCTAAGAAAGCTTTGACATTTTACAAAACTGATTAGAATCCCTATATGCTCAGATAGTTTATTAATTCTTACATTCTGAGGTTGGATGTACAATTTTGCACTTTTTCCACCTTTGTTCGTCTTGGTCCTGTTCTATTGCTACCACAACAATGATGTGAAGCCAGCACTCCTCACTCCCTGTTTGGTCAGTTAAGTAAAGTGAAGAATTTTCCCATGGGAATTTTCTGGTCTTACATCAGTTGTCAGAGGATTCAAACACAGCCACTTGAAAACCTTACCAGCTGTGGGTACCTCACCACCTGCCTACTGTTTTTGAATATAGGGTTTTGAATATAGGGTGAAACAGTGACCTTTCATGCAGCCATACAGAAATCCCACCCCAAAAGATCTTTCTCTGCCCTCTAAGAATTAATAAATCAAATTCTTACCTCTTGTGACACCAGGTGGGTGGCTAGCACCCTGGCAGCTGGTCAGTACTGCAAAACAAAAACAGCAATTCCCTACTTGCTGCTGCACAGAATTCCAGAGTGAAAATGTGAAGGTGTCTTGAAAGTAGATTTAAAACTTGAGCTGAGAAATTGAGTCCACTCCTGGAAACAAGCACTAGAAGCACAAGGAATGTAGTGGCATGTAAAGCTCTTCCTGCAAGCCTGCAGACCCCATTCACTTACCTTGAAGCTTTCCGTGGAGACAGGGCAGACTTGCTGCAGGGACATTTTATACGATCTCATCTGCAGATGCTACAGATGCCTACTCTTTCTTCGGTCAAAAAATTTTTGGCAAACCTTCTTTGGCAAAGCATTGTCTGGCAAACTGAACTAAGGGCATAATTGTCATTTGACATGACTAGATATAATTAGAATATTTTGATGTCTTACTGACTATATGAATACATATCCTATAAATAATTTGACAAGGGTGTTAAGGAGGGAATCTGGACTAGTCAAGGCACTTAGAGAACTTGGATGCAGGACTTATGGATTCTATTGCTGACTTTCCCACCGACTCAGTGTATGACCCAGGGAAGATTGCTTGGTATGTGTGTACTGCAGATATCCCAGCTGTACAATGGGGATGACACCATTTATCTTCCCTATTTGATGGTGTGAAGATTGTAAGAAATGCCTAAGAGAAATACATTAAACAAAAAACTTAAAGAGAAATAAGTATTACTAAATACATTTGGTAGTCATCTTGGTAAAAACCTGAAAGTAGACAAGTAATCTCCATCCTTCAAGGTGATAGTGATGACAGCCACAGACATGGTGAGATGATTGCCTGAAACAAAATTTTGGTCACAGTAATAGGAAGTTGGGGCCTAGCTGAACTACTGTGTTGAAGTCTCAGGGAGAGATGTGAAGTCACCTCTGACATAGGAAGAACAGCATACATACATTCATGTGCATGTGTCTATCTGTGCACTTCGAATTGCAAGAAAAATGGGAGATTCTTCAAGAAATGTTGTTACAAGACTGTGCATGAATTCCTTCTCTGCCTGCCCCCCAGAACCTTAGGGATGAGAAATCTTAGGCTTAATGTTTTTACCTATGAAATACTATTGTGTTAAGGGGCATAGCTGACTGTTACAGGTCTGGTTGGATTCAGGGTACTGAACTATCGTGGTCACGGATTCACCAATAACGTAGCACGTCCTTGATCTAGTCTCATTCAATGAGAACTGTCACAGCTAGGAACAATGCAATGAAGGGCAGTTTATTAACAGCAACAGGGACACAGGTTCTTTGGATAAATTCACTGTCTGCAAAAGCAAGAGAGCACACATGAAATACAGAGGTACTCATCCTGGCTATTAATGCATTAAAAGGCACAAAGACTCTAGATATTTCTAAGTTTCCATGGAGACACCTGGTACAACCAAGTGTTCAAATCTTACCTCACGACATCCCAATGCAGGGAGGAAGAGAGGGACAGCCTGTTGACAGATCCCAGAAGTCAGAAAGGTATCCTTCGTGATGGTATCTTCCCTAAAATCCCCTTCCTCTTAAGCCAATTTACATTATCCGTCGATATATTCTCTTTAGTGACCAGTGATAGGACCTGCAGGAATGGTGTCAAGCTGCGGCAGGAGAGGTTCAGGCTAGACATCAGGAAGAGGTTCTTCACTGAGAGGTTGTCGCGCACAGGAACGGTCTCCCCACAGAAGTAGTCACTGCACCAAGCCTGTCGGAGTTTAAGTGTTTGGACTGTGCACTTAGTCACATGGCCTGAATTTTTGGGTTGACCTTTGTGGTGCCAGGAGTTGGAATTGATGATCCTTGTGGGTCCCTTCCAACTTGGGATATTCTATTTCTATGATTTTCTATGCTAGGACAGAGTTCATAAAGTATATTGTGACTTCTGATATAGAGGTGAATGAAGCTGAGAAAGGGTTGCTCCTTTCTTTGCTTGATGATATTTTAGTTCATCAAGGTGTACCCATGCTGGCAATTCAGGAAAGGACCTCAGTTCTTTCATATATTTTTTCCAAGTCTGTCCTGTTGTTCTGTAACTTAAATAGAGCAAATAGCTGAAGTAAAGATTTGGGCCTGTAGAAGAAGACACCTTCTGAATGGTCATAAACCTTTTCAACAGGGAGTGGTTACAGATTCAATGTGCCAACCAAAGTTTTTTCCATTCTTGAAGAAATTTCTCCTGCAGAATTCAAGAGCCATTCCAGTGTCCCAGGGATGAGCCAACACATCCAGAAAACAACTTACATAAAGAGGCTTGCGGTCCTCAGTTTCTCCATCAATACAGAGCATTTCTTTCCATTTCTCCTCACATAAACAAAACACAGCCTCGGCTAAAGCCTGTCTCCCATATTCACACCCCCTCTGTCAACATTCACCAGCCAGCAGAGACCCCTCCAACCCTTTCCTACCCACAGCTCCACCCAGCCACAGCTGTGCACACGATCACATGCAACATACAGTCCAAGATCCTCTGAACTCCAATATATCCTCAGTTCAGAACGCCTATTCTATTACAAACACCTTGCACACATTCACACAGTTCTAGCAAGAAAATCTATCAATACAGCTTTCCCTATATCATAGCATTAGATGTTTTAGGAAATCCTAGTGCTGGAGGCAGGGGGATTTGCTGGAAGTCCTGGAGGGTGCTTCATTTCCTAGTTTTGGGAAAAGGCGCTGTCACTTGAGCTGATTTAAATGCTGTCAGATCTAGGCACATTCTTCTGGTCATTGGCGTTTTGGTTATTTAAAGATGTCAGTGAATAAGATGGGTACAAGGTTAGAAAAATGATACCTGTGATCTAAGTTAACACCCAGCATCAGACACTGTTCTGAGCATTAGGAGCTTTTCCAAGGAGGGCTCTGGCACTGGAGCATCCAAATTTTGGTCAGCTAGACCCAAGCCTGGAGCCCAAACCCAGTCCAAGCCAGGGTGCTGAGTTTCCAAGTGGTGCTCAACAACACAGTGATTATAGGTTGTGGCCTAGGAGGGGACAGGGGGGCCTTGGCACCTCAGAGCACAGTGTTCAGAAGACCTCACACAAAGAGCAAGGCCTGGGAGGAGCAGAGATGGCTGAGAAGCCTTACCCAGGTTGGGAGAGCTGGGGGTTTGCCCTCTTCAGGTTGAGGAGGGAGCTCCACTCTTCCATTTCCAGGGAAGCTGTAGCACCTGCACTGTCAAGGCAGCATCCCTTGGCAGCAGCAGGTAAAGTACTGGTAGCTGCTGTTGCTTTCCTGTGAGGCCCGTTCTCAGCAGTAGGTAGCAAACATGTTTTATGCAGTGCTGTCAGGCTGGGACAAAGTGCCCTCAGGATGTGCCTGTGTCTCCAGGATCTATCTGAGAGCAGCTCGATGCCTGATTTGGGGGACTGAAAATCTTGAATTTCCAATTGCCAATGACAAATAATCCAGTCTCCTCAATAGAGCTTTTCTGTTTTTTTTTTTTTTTTTTTTTTTTTTGCTGTGCAGTTGCCAAGTTATGGAGCCAGCTGTGTAATAGGCAGGAGTGAGGCACACAGCCAGGCAGCTGTATGTATGAAGTCAGCCAAGGGAAGGCCTGGTTTGAAGAGGAAATGGCTAGTGAGCATATATAATTCCAGGTGTTCACAAACAGTGCTTTCAGGATAGTGAGCTCTGATGTGGTATTATTTGAAAAAAAAAGTCAGCTTAGAAATCTAAACCCTGTTCTGGAATTGGTCCCAACCCAAGGGTAGCATCTTGTATGTGAGCCAGGCCATAGGAAGGAGGAATTCCTTCCTTGCTCCTCCATGTTCCTAATATCCTCTCAGTAGTCAGATGATCATCCAAGTATGGATGCACCAGTGCATGCAGCATGGAGGAGTTGGAAACCATGGTGTATTTTAAGGATGGACTGTTTGGTGGATAAGGAATTGGATGTCTGGCCACAGCCAGAGAGTTGCAGTCAATGGATCTATGTCCAGGTGGAGGCTGGTGACTAGTGGTTTCCCTCAGGGGTCCATCTTAGGACCAGTGATGTTTAATATCTTTACCAATTACACAGACAATGGGATCCAGGGCACCCTCCACACATTTGCAGATGACATCAAGTTGAGTGGTGCACTCGATACAAGGAAGAGATGCCATCCAAAGGGACCTGGAAAGCTTGAGAAGTGGGCCCACGTGAAACTAATGAGGTTCAGCAAGTCCAAGTGCAAGGTGCTTCACCTAGGTTGGGGCAATCCCAGATGGAAATACAAACTTGGAGACTCATTGAGAGCAGTCCTGCAGAGAAAGACTTGGAGCTTCTGATGTATGAAAAGCTTGACACAAGCCAGCAGTGTGTGCTTGCAGACCAGAAGGCCAAATGCATCAACAGTGGAGTGGCCAGCAGGTCAAGGGAGGTGATTGGCCCCCTGTACTCTGCCCTTGTGAGGCCACACCTGGAGTAGCGTATCCAGGCCTAAGGCCCCCAGTACAAGAAAGATGTTGACCACTTGCAGTGGGCCCAGAGGAGGGTCATGAAAACGATTAGAGGGCTGGAACAACTCTCCTGTGAAGACAGGCTGAGAGAGCTGGGGTTGTTCAGTCTGAAGAAGAGAAGGCTCTGGGGAGACCTTGTTGTGGCCTTTCAGTGCTTATCAAAAAGATGGAGTACAACTTTTTACATTGGCAAATAGTGATAGGGCAAGGGAGATGAATGGTTTAAAACTAAAAGAGAGGAGATTCATATTAGATATCAGAAGGAAATTCTTCATTCAGAGGGCAGTGAGGCACTGGAACAGATTGCTCAGAGAAGTTGTGGATGCCCCATCCCTGGTAGGGTTCAAGGCCAGTCTGGATGGGGCCCTGAACAACCTGGTTTAGTGTCTGGCATCCCTGCCCATAATAAGAGGGGGTAGAACCCTCTCTTTAAAGTCCCTTCCAACCCAAACCATTCTATGATTCTATGATTCTATATTCTATGATTCTATGAAATAACACTGTTGTGCATTGGTAAAAGTTTGTAATGCAGCAGTCTTTACTTCACAAGATCCAAGTTTCAAGCTAATGGAGATGGGCACAGCAGGATATGTTAATAAAACTGGAGGATCCTTTATATGTGAAATTCTCCAGTATGTTTATTCTTGACCTCGATATAGTCCCTATGAAGAACAGCTAATTTTTGACCACTCAGTTACAGCTGGGACAGTTCTGAGTGTATTGAAGATTGTGGTCATATATTTGATTGAGTTTGATTGAATTCAAAGACAGAAATCAGTTTAATTAAAAATATTATAGAATCATAGAATCATAGAATATCCTGAGTTGGAAGGGACCCTTAAGGATCATCAAGTCCAACTCTCGACACCGCACAGGTCTACCCAAAAGTTCAGACCATGTGCCTAAGTTCACAGTCCAATCTCTTCTTAAATTCAGACAGGCTCGGTGCAGTGACCACTCCCTGGGGAGCCTGTTCCAGTGTGCAACCACCCTCTCTGTGAAGAACCCCCTCCTGACGTCCAGCCTAAATTTCCCCTGCCTCAGCTTAACCCCGTTCCCGCGGGTCCTGTCACTAGTGTTAATGGAGAAAAGGTCTCCTGCCTCTTGACAACCCCTTACGAGGAAGTTGTAGACTGCGATGAGGTCTCCCCTCAGCCTCCTCTTCTCCAGGCTGAACAGGACCAGTGACCTCAGCCGTTCCTCGTACGTCTTCCCCTCCAGGCCTTTCACCATCTTCGTAGCCCTCCTCCGGACACTCTCCAACAGTTTCATGTCCTTTTTATACTGTGGTGCCCAGAACTGCACACAGTACTCGAGGTGAGGCCGCACCAGCGCAGAGTAGAGCGGGACAATCACCTCCCTTGACCTACTAGCGATGCCGTTCTTGATGCACCCCAGGATACGATTGGCCCTCCTGGCTGCCAGGGCACACTGCTGGCTCATATTCAACTTGCTGTCTACCACGACCCCCAGATCCCTCTCTTCTAGGCTGCTCTCCAGCGTCTCATCGCCCAGTCTGTACGTGCAGCCAGGGT
>NC_048910.1:442449-466891 GCF_011077185.1 Oxyura jamaicensis
CCGCCACCATGCGGATCAGGTCATCCACCTGCTCGCACCTCACGCACTTATCTTTCAGAATCTTCATTAACACCTTGAGTCACAACACAGAATACACTCTTGGAAAATCTGCAGATAATATCTGTATAGGGGAAGTGGCTGAACATCACAAATGGAAGAGTGGGACAAATCTAGTGGGACCTTGATAAACCTGAGAGCCACACCAACAGAAACGTCATGAAGCTCAGTACAAAGTTTTCCATCTGGGGCAGTATAACCTCTAGGAACTGAGAAGTGTCTTAGCATTGGCCATGCTGGAATGCATGTGGGGGTTTGAGAAGATGCTAGTTTGAATACAAGCTGGCAGTGATTTCTCACTGTGAGGAAAGGAACAGGGTGTTCAACAGATTGAAGGAAGGTATTGCCCTTTCTGTCCTTGTGGCTGATACAGCCACATCTGGAATACAGTGTCACATTTTGGGCTCTGCATTTCAAGAGGGACATGGAAAAACTGGAGAGTGTCCAGTGAAGGGCTACAAAGTTGGTGACCAACCTAGAGCAGAATAGTCAGGCTAATAAACCTCTACCTGCGTTTATTTAGTCTGATGAAGAAGTGAAGGAATGATCTAATGGCAGCCTACAACTACCTGAAGGGAAGCTATAACACTGAGAGATCCAAACTCAGCAGGAGTAGATGATATAACAAGGGTATATAACATTGGGTGGGTCAGATTCACATTAGGAAGAATGTTTCTACTAGGAGAGAGTACAGTTTGGCAGCAACCTGCTCAGAGGGCAAAAAATAAAATAAAAGAGGTACCTCTATTTGTGAAGGTTTTTGATTTTTAGCTAAGACCATGTTTGATACAGTGATATACTGCTGGCAATGCATCTGCTTCAAAGAGGAGATCAGACTGGAGACCTCCAGAGATCCTTTCCTACCAACACTTCTTTACTGAATGGGTTGTTAGGCACTGGAATAGGCTGCCCATGGAAGTGGTTGAGTCACCATCCCTGGAGCTCTTTAAAAGACATTTAGATGTAGAGCTTAGGGATATGGTTTAGTGGAGGACTTGTTAGTGTTAGGTCAGAGGTTGGACTCGGTGATCTTGGAGGTCTCTTCCAACCTAGATTATTCTGTGATTCTGTGATTCTCCAACACTTCTATACTGCATCCCTTAAGGAAGGAGACATTGCAGCAGAGGAAGGGATATTTTCCTCTAAGTCAGTGGTCCAGAAGTTTTCACTCTTGGAATTACTCTTGAGCCCTCTGCTCCTTCAGTCAGAATATGTCCTTTCATAAAGTAAAGGAAAAGACGCATGGTGCCAGAGATCAATCTCCAGCTCCATAGGTTCTTCTTTGTCTTTGAGAAATTGAAGAAAACTATCACTCTTCTGTATTCAATGACGAATGTCTCTACTTCTTCTTCAAGGCAAAACATACTACTGTTAAAAGCAATGCTGTATGGGAGTCAGTAACTTTTGGTGCAGAAAAGAAGGTGCTAGTGATACCTGATTTCCTCCTTTAAGGTACTGTAGCAGTTGGAATCTCAAAGTCACCTGTGGAAACGTTATTAACTTTTGCATTCTCAGCAGATACTACTATCACTCCCACCAGCTATATTGGTTGTATTCAAAAATGATGTTCAAGGATTATGGTTCCTAACTGCTATGAGATTTGGTGGCTGTCTCTTGTTCAAAGTAATGCCAAAAGGTAAATTTACTTAATGGTAAGTTTACTTAATGTAGCAGGTGGAGTCCATCTTGTTTTTCCACCTCAAGTTTCCTACTGCACTTCTTTCTCACAATGTTTATTCTATCAAATGGCACTAATGCCCCACCGATACCCAGTAAACTCAAATGGGAAGCTTCTCCTATTGTCTCTTCTGCCAGTGTGAGCCCAGTCTCTAACACCTCCTCTGTAAATGAGCTCCAGAGGGGATGTCTCCACACATTCCAGCTCTAGTCAGTAAAAGAATTGAAAATATTCTCTGCTTGGTTACAGGAAATTCCTGGTACCAGATTTCCTCCTGCTCTTGACAAAAAAAAAAAAAAAAAAAAAAACAAACTCAAAATGCAACATCTGCTAAACATAGCAGACAGGGACTCATGGTTTCAGAACAATACACAGCTATATTGCAGCTTTATTATTATTATGTGTGTTATCTCCAGTTAAATACCTGGCAGTCAGGCATTTAACCAGAAGAGAGAGGTTGGTACTGATCTGCTCCATTTGCACACACAGACAAGACTGACCTATGCTGTCTGTGTGTGAGGATGAAGCAGCAAGTTAAACCTTTCGGTATGATGGATGAACATGAAGTAGGAAAGATGCTGGGAAAGAGAAGGGGAGATATCCAGGGTAATCTCCCTCATGGCATCTGTAGGGAGCCAAGAGACAAATCAGTTAAAGCATTGACTTGTGGAACTGACCTGTGGTGCCAAGCAAAGCCAAAGCTTTCTCATCTGGAAATACAAGCTCTCAACAAGTAGAGTGTTATAAGCTGCTTTTATGTCTTCCACTATCTCTTATCTACTACAATAAAATGAAGCTTTAAAAAGAGTCATCACAGGATCAAAGCAGCTGGGTCACAGGCAAGAAATCACACAGCTAAGCTCTTGTATTCCTACAAGGCACTGGGATAGCAGATATTACATGAGCATTTAGGGGAGGTGATTTCAACATAGTTGAGTCATGAACCTCCATCATCCAGAAGATATTAGAAAACCAAATAAATACCTTCATTTTGGTGAGAAAATGAAGGCAGTGGGAAAAGATCCTTATTTTTTCCTGTCTGCTAGTTTAGGGGCAAGATGATCACACACAAAAAGATGAAGTTTGTGCTGAAGCCATCAGCAGGGCAGTTAAAATGCAAGCCAGAGAAATAGCCCACAAACTTCTGTCCTAGGGTAGATAGGGAAAAGTCACCAGGAACACCAGGATCCGGGAATATTTCATTCCCTATGTCAGGAGCAGGCTCTCCCTCACCTCATACCCACATTCACAGTTTTCTCATTATTGCTGAAGTTATAAGGGTCGTGGCTTTAACCAGCTGCTGCTCTCACAAGTGATGAGATGTTGGAGAAGAGGTAGTCAGAGTGTTCAGGAGGCTTCTGGGCCCTCTGGTTGTCAACTGGATAGTAGTGGCCGGAGGGCCACCTGAAGAACTGCAAATACACTGGCATGAATCTTGCTTTGATGTGGTCAGCCCAACTCACTACTCATTGCTGGCTCAGTTATGCTGTTGTTGTCTGGACCATATGTTGGTAAAGACTTGTGGTAGGTGCAATAATTCAGCCTTAAAACACACATTGGACACCAGCATTCAGTAAGTACTACTGGAAGTTAGCAAATACCAACTCATTAAAAAAACTGATAGGAAATTGCAGCACCAAATAACTTTGCTTTCATTCTCCTCAATCTCAAACAGTCACCAGTTCACTGGAATGGAGTGTCACTTGTCTTCGTTGAGTGTATGTGTGTCAGGCATCTGCACCTTGGTCTTCCTCATGAATTTGTGTGGCAGCTTTTTGAACAAATGTAAACATTTGGCATCCACTCTGTTGATGGTAAGGAGCTGTGCAGATTAACCACAATTTGTTTGAAGAATCTGTGATACCAAATCATCTCCAAAGGATGGTTCTTCTCATGGTGGAGACATTCTGGGGATGGCAACCTCCTCTAATGATGACCTGTTGTTATGATCCTGTTACAGGCTGAAATGAGACCGAAAGTTGTTCATATTCAACATTCATGAATTGTGCAAGTATCTTCCCCAACTTTATTTTACTGATTTGGAAGAGCCAAATGACATGTGATTTGATATGGATATCTGCACTATTCCTTGGCCTGAGCAATTTCATAAATGGCACATCCCTAAGAATCCTAGGCCAGACGTTTATGTTTATGGATGTTAATTGCTCCCTAGGACTGTGTTTCAACAATATGGAGAGTGTTCTTCACTCTTCAAATTTGAGAGGAAGGTTAGAGATCTCTCCATAATGAGCGTAGTATTTGACTCTGTCAGCAGCACAGAAAATACAATCCATGCCTATAATAATATAAGGATTTATACAATTCCTAGACAACATGACTTAATCTAGAGTGGTAATTTTCTCTACATTCATGGAGTAGCACACACGGAAACATACAAGTACACCCGCATTTTCCCATGCACTATTTATAGAGTTCTTACACTCTCCTGGGCTGGCTGTGCTGAGACTGTAATCTTCCTTGGAAGACAATTCTGCATGAATGTACAGAGTGGCAACATTTTCCTGAGATAGACATTAATGTTTCTGAACATGAATCTCATAGTCCCTTTTCTACCCTGTTTCCTCTTCTCAGTCCTCACTTATTGCCATGTAAATTGACAAATTCAAATACTCACAACTCTCTTTGGTAAAAAACAAAAACAAACAAATAAACAAAAATCGACAGACAACAGATTCCTGCATGACAGGGTGGAAACTTCCCTGGGCTGGTGTGGTGAAAGACTTCCTGTTAGAGAGATTTCTCCACTGCTGGTTTTGCATGGTGGCATGGAGTCAGTTCCTTCTTTGGCAACTGAAGTGAGGTGGAAGAAATGTCCTCCTTGTCTGGTCTCCATGGAGTTTGCCTGGAAGGGGGTCTCTTAGGTGGCATCAGAGTTCCCTAGGGAATGAGGATCATCATGGGTTGGTCACAACATGGGTGCCCTGATAAATCTTTGCAGCAGCTTCTTTGTTGTGCCACCCCCACCCCCACCCCCACCCCCCTTTGATGTCAAAGATTGTAACAGGCACTAACTCAGCAAAGTTGACAGGGAGTTTCATGAATTTGATCACAGAAGATTCCATGCAGCAATGTGCTGCCTGTTTTGATGTGTCCTGCCCTCCCTCCATTGCAGCATTACCAAAAGCAGTTCCCAAAGCTTTTAGGAAAATGAGACAGTGAGTGGAGGTGTGGTTTGGGAAAGCCATCCCTACATCAGTGTGAAGGAAAGAACCAGGCTTTGCTGAGCTAGCATTCTGTGCTCTCTTCTGCTGTCACTCCAGATGCATTGAATAGGAAGAGGTGGGAAAGCCTGGGACCTCACTGTCTCAGCTGGTCACAGGTAGCATGGCTCAGCCAGGATACGAGCAGAGCAGTGTCAAGCAAATCTGCTTCTGCTTAAGGGGTAGGTACAGATGGAAGGGAAAACTGTGCTGGAGGAGAGTCTTAAAACTGCACTGTTGCTCCGGTGGGGTGTAGCTCATGTCATACACCTTCTCCAGAGTATGAGAGCATCACTGACCCTCTGTCAGTTTGACAGTATTTTCCATCCTGCAGAAAATTTCTGGTCAGCTGCCATGATTGGACAATGCTGTTGTGGGTCAATATAGCCCACAATTGGCTTAGGGGAAGGAGCTGGGTTTTCATCAGACTACTTTCACCATGGTAACTGTTCCATCATGTCCTCAGTTGAGTTGTCCATGAGGCAGTCCTGCCAGAGGCTTTCCTGCAGAAAAGGATTTACTTGCTTACATGAAATAATCTGGACATTGAATGGCTTCTTCGATTGTTTGGGAACAGCCTGAGTGGCATGGCATCTACTAAACAGTGGATTATCTGCATAACAAAGAAGTTTGGCTTCTGCATTGTATTCAGGGCTCTGCTGATACAGGCCAACAGAGCAATCGGCAAGTACAGGCAGAACGTGATTCCACTTTTAGTGAGGATCAGTGAGTAAAATGTGGCATGATGAACTCTTTCTGTAGCATGGTATTGGATAACCTCCATCAAGCAGCTCATCCAGAACAGAATGCAGGTGGGTGCCAGAAAATACAGGCAGCAGTAATCTCCTGCTAATATAACAAATAAAAGGAAAACTCTATCAATTGACTTATTATTAAAAACAAACAAGCAAACAAACAAGCAACAAAAAAAAAATCTATAAGGTCAAAAGAGTAATGATGTGTCATGGTAATTATAGAAAGAGGTCAGCACATCAGTCATTTAAGAACAGAGGAAAAGTTACAGAGAATCACAGAATCGTCTAGGTTGGAAGAGACCTCCAAGATCACTGAATCCAACCTCTGACCTAACACTAACAAGTCCTCCACTAAACCATATCCCTAAGCTCTACATCTAAATGTCTTTTAAAGAGCTCCAGGGATGGTGACTCAACCACTTCCATGGGCAGCCTATTCCAGTGCCTAACAACTGTTTCGGTAAAGATGTTTTTCCTAATATCCAACCTAAACCTTCCCCTGGCGCATTCCCCCTTGTCCTGTCACCAGGCACATGGGAGAATAGACCAATCCCCACCTCGCTACATCCTCCTTTAAGGTACCTGTAGACTGTGATAAGGTTGCCCCTAAGCCTCCTTTTCTCCAGGCTGAACAGTCCCAGCTCCCTCAGCTGCTACTCGTAAGACTTGTTCTCCAGACCCTTCACCAGCTTTGTTGCCCTTCTCTGGACTCGCTCAAGCACCTCCATGTCCTTCTTGTAGTGAGGGGCCCAAAACTGAACACTGCACTTGAGGTGCGGCCTCAGCAGAGCCGAGTAAAGGGGGGCAATCACTTCCCTGGACCTGCTGGCCACACTGCTTCTTATACAAGCCAGGATGCTGTTGGTCTTCTTGGTCACCTGGGCACACTGCTGGCTCATATTCAGCTGACTGTCAACCAAAACTCCCAGGTCCTTCTCTGCCTGGCAGCTTTCCAACCACTCATCTCCTAGCCTGTAACTCTGCTTGGGGTTGTTGTGCCCCAGGTGCAGGACCCAGCTGCCTTGGCCTTGCTGAACTTCATAAATTGGCCTCAGCCCATTGGTCCAGCCTATCCAGATCCTCCTGCAGAACGTTCCTACCCTCGAGCAGATTGACACACGCACCTAACTTGGAGTCATCTGCAAACTTGCTGAGGGCGCACTCGATCCCCTTGTCCACATCACTGATAAAGATATTAAAGAGGACTGGCCACAGTACTGAGCCCTGGGTGATGCCACTAGTGACCGGCCTCCAACTGGATTTGACTCCATTCACCACAACTCTCTGAGCCCGGCCATCCAGCCAGTTTTTAACCCAATGAAGCGTACGCCAGTCCAAGCCATGAGCAGCCAGTTTCCTGAGGAGAATGCTGTGGGGAACGGTGTCAAATGCCTTACAGAAATCAAGGTAGACCACGTCCACAGCCTTTCCCTCATCCACTAAGCATGTCACTTTGTCATAGAAGGAGATCAAACAGGACCTGCCTTTCATAAACCCATGCTGACTAGGCCTGATCACCTGGTTGCCCTGTAAGTGTCGTATGATGTCTCTCGAGATAATCTGCTCCATGAGCTTCCCTTGCACTGAGGTCAAACCAACAGGCCTATAGTTCCCCAGGTCTACCCTCTGGCCCTTCTTGTAGGTGGGTGTTATGTTTGCTAGCCGCCAGTCAAGTGGGACCTCCCCCGATAGCCAGGACTGCTGATAAATGATGGAAAGTGGCTTGGCCAGCTCCTCCGCCAGTTCTCTCAGTACCCTCAGGTGGATCCCATCCAGCCCCATCGACTTGCGTACATCCAAATGTTGTAGCAGGTCACCAACCAATTCCTCGTGGATTGTGGGGGCCACATTCTGCTCCCCATCCCCTTCCACTAGCTCAGGGTACTGGGTATCCAGAGAACAACTGGTTTTACCGCTAAAGACTGAGGCAAAGGAGGCATTAAGCACCTCAGCCTTTTCCTCATCTCTTGTAACTAAGTTTCCCCCTGCATCCAGTAAAGGATAGAGATTCTCCTTAGTCCTTCTTTTTGTGTTGATGTATTTTTAAAAATATTTTTTGTTATCTTTAACGGCAGTAGCCAGATTGAGCTCCAGATGAGCTTTGGCCTTTCTAATTTTGTCCCTGCACAGCCTCGCAACATCCTTATAGTCCTCCCTAGTGGCCTGCCCTCTTTTCCAAAGATTATAAACCCTCTTCTTTCTCCTAAGATCAAGCCACAACTCTCTGTTCAGCCAGGCTGGTTTTCTTCTGCGCCGGCTCGTCTTTGGACACGTGGAGACAGATGACTCCTGTGCCATTAAGATTTCCTTCTTGGAGAGTGCCCAGCTTTCCTGGACTCCTCTGCCCTTCAGAACCACCTCCCAAGGGACTCTGCCAACTAGTGTTCTGAACAGTTCAAAGTCAGCTCTCCGGAAGTCCAAGACAGTGGTTTTACTGATCCCCTTCCTGACTTCGCCGAGTATCGAGAACTCTACCATTTCATGGTCACTCTGCCCAAGACAGTTCCTGACCACCACATCTCCCACCAGTCCTTCTCTGTTTGTGAAAAGAAGGTCTAGCAGGGCACCTCCCCTGGTAGGCTCACTAACCAGCTGTGTCAGGAAGCTATTTTCCATGCTCTCCAGAAACCTCCTAGACTGCTTTCTCTGGGCTGTGTTGTGCTTCCAGTATATGTCTGGGAAGTTGAAGTCCCCCACGAGAACAAGTGTTGACGATTTTGCAACTTTTTCCAGCTGCCTGTAGAACTCTTCATCCATCTCCTCATCCTGGTTTGGGGGTCTATAACAGACCCCTTCAGGATGCCTGCCTTGTTGGCCTTCCCATTGTTCCTAACCCATAGGGACTCAACTTTATCATTCTCAGCCTCAAGCTCGACGATGTCAAAACACTCTCTAATATAGAGAGCCACTCCACCACCTCTTCCATGCTGCCTGTCCCTTCTGAAGAGCCTATAGCCAGACATTGCAGCACTCCAGTAATGAGAGTGGTCCCACCATGTTTCCATGATGGCAACCAATTCATAGTCTGCCTGCTGCGCAATGCCTTCTTTTTGTTACCCATGCTGCGTGCATTAGTGTAGATGCACTTTAGTCGGGCCATTGCCTTCTCCCCCGGCCTTGCCATTGTTCCCCCTGGTACACCTCCAACAAGCTTTATTTCAGCCCCATCCACTTTCTTACCTAGTTTCAAGCCCTCTCAATGAGCCCTGCCAGCTCCCGGGCTGATCCATTTTCCTCTTGGAGACAGTTGGGATCCATCTGCAGCCATCAGGCCAGGTGATGAGTAAAGCTCCCCATGGTCAAAACAAACAAACAAACAAACAAACAAACAAACAAACAAAAAATTCTGTGTTGGCACCAGCCTCTGAGCCACGTGTTTATCAGGTGGGCTTTCTGTGTCCTCTCTGTACCCTTCCCTGCCACTGTAGGGATGGACGAAAACACCACCTGTACTCCTGCTGTATGTTATTGGCAGTCAGTACAGTATTGCCAAGCCATTTGTAAATTCAGCATTTAGAAGGCATTTTCACCTAGCAATTGTCTCCCTAAGGGGTGGGAAATGTTTGACATGCTGTGAAAGCTTTTGTTAAATGATTTTGGTGATTTACACACACAGCTATTGCAGCTATTGCTGAGAGGGCATTTTGACATATTTATTTGTCTACATAACAATAATACAGTTTGTAGTCTATAAATCTGGCCATGCAGAGAAATTTACCAACTATCCCTGCCATTCATTTGTTTTTCATGACACTGTGAAACCTTCTGAGAAGTTTTGCAGGACACCGCACTCCTGGTAGTCCAACTGGGACCAAAAAGAAATTGAGCTTAAAATTAGAAGTAAGAATGTTGTCATTTGAAAAGCAGATGGACAGGAACTCAGAGCAAGGGTCCATCCCAGTCAGAGTTTCTGTCTGTCTCTGTCAATCAACATGTCATATAATCTCATCAAGTTCCAGATTACTACCAGTTATAGTGAAGGGATGGAGAAACAGGTATGGAGAATTTTTGATATGATGCTTACCACTACAGTGAACAGAATTTGATGGTATTTTCTAGTTCTATGTTTCTATAAAGTTTATTTGTTTACCTCGAAAAATCTTGGCATATATATCCAGCATATGTTTGAGGATCAGAAATGTACCTCCAATTCTCAGAATGAATTAATTTATGGCTAATTTTCATTCATTCATTCATTCATTCATTCATTCATTCATTCATTCATTCTACTGCCAACATTTTTCCTCAGCTTAAAGACATCTTTTTCCTCTTTGTTTTTTTCTCCTCAGTAGTTGTATGAATCAGTCCACCTTGTATCAGCTTCACCTTGCTACACTGAACAAGCCAAGCTTTTCCAATCACTTATCATAAACTAGTTCATCTATTCTCATGACCACTTTAATAACTGTAACCTGCACTTGTTCCAGTTAAGCAAATCTTTCTGAACTGTTTCATAAACACCAGCTTTATTGAGATCACTGTTGAGGATTAACTTATTTTTCCCCATTCTTCAGTAGAGCTATTGCTTTTGTGTGTGTGTGTAGCAAAGGAAGTGGTGGCATCACCATCCTCGGGGGTGTTCAAGGAAAGGTTGGACCTAGTGCTAAGGAACAAGGTTCAGTGGGTGATATTGTGAAGGTCTCTTCCAGCCTTAATGATTCTATTATTCTATTATAGTATGACTCCTGGTTTGATAGATACATCGGAGCACCTGACCACTAAATACCATACATAGCCTCTCATTCTGGAAGGGATCAGATCCACGTTTTGGACTTCAGCACAGGCAGCAGAAGTGGCATACTGACAGCAGTTGCTGTCTTTCACCTGGAGCCACAGGCATGCAGAAGTCACAGGCCAGATACGAAGAAGCCGGAGGTGATCAAAATAGGGAAGAGGGACTTTGGTTTTAGTTCCTCTTCTTTTAAATATGCATAGATTTATTGTCTACAGTTATGGAAACAAACAAACAAACAAACAAATAAATAAATAAATAAATACCTAACATAGGCTTCATCCTTGGAAGGCATTCCAAAGTACTGTCACCTCAGCAAATTTTTATTCTTTAAGATTGTTTTGGAATTTAAAATTCTGTCTTCTTCCAACCCCTTCTCAACTTTTCCTGCACATCTCTTTGCATCTGTTGTTCCACATGTTCCACATCTGTTGCTCCTTTATCACCTATTGGAGAAGAACAGAGACTAAGTCTTTGTGATTTTTATTCTGTCTCTTGGCTTTTCACTGGCCAAAAAGAGCTTAGTCAGACATTTCATGTCATTTCCTCCCTGCCTTCTGGGAAGGATTCCTTGCATACTTAATAGTATTTGTCATTATCCCCAGCTTAAGTATCACATTCCTATTTGCAAGTACACCCCAAACTTGCTTTTATAACATGATCTGCTATTTTGATATATATGGAAATATTCTCAGTCCTTGCTATATTGCATTGAATTGAAATATTCTCAAACCTGCTTTTGCTACACTGTCATTTAGTCTGTAGAACATCTTGCCCTTCTACTTTGTTCATCAGCAATTTGTTGAAACTAAAAGGTTTATTCATGGGTCTTTCTACATTTGTGAAATCACAGGATCCAGTTAATTCTAGGTTCCAGTAAGTTGAATAATAACATGATTGCCTGGTGACAATGTTTGCCTACTTGCTTATTGAGTAATATAGCCCATATTAATCTGTCAAAAATAAACCATGCCTAAGTGTTTTGTTACAAGTTGAAAGGCTCTCAAGATACAAGAAAATCAGTAATTTTTGTAAAAGTTTTGAGAAGTCTTGTTATTTTCTTAAAAGTCATAAACTGGGGAAATTAACTTTGAGGTATAAATGGTAAAATGTTTCCGAAAGAGTTGTCATCAACAGGTCAGTGTCAAATTAGAAGAACGTACTGCATTGCATGGCAGTGACTCTGAGATGAGCACTGCCATTAACACATGGATGATAGATCACAGAGTTTTCATAGTAAGTTTTCTGGTGGTCCTAGAAGAGGCTGCAAACATGCTAGAAGGCAGTGCTGAAACTGAAAAAGGGACAATAGAAAAATGAACTGAAATCATTGCTGCATACAACAGATACAACTCCACAAGGCTGAACACAAATTATTCAAATTGAGAGTAAACAATAAATTGCACCAAATGAAGATGAACTGATTAGGTCTTCTTCTTTTACACAGAGGTCAGCAGAAATGCTGATGAAGCAAAGGTTGGGCATCCCTTGTCAGAAGGTTTATCAGTGGTGCCACAAGTTACACTGTATACATTATGTCTCAAAATGGACAATTGACTGTATAGTGCCAAGAGGCAGCATGTTAGATCTTCTTGCTCAGAGTGGTGCTACGCACATAGCAAAGACAAGGAAGTATCAGCAGTGTATAATCTTACACAAGTGTTTCACTGGCAGTGCTCCCCATTGTACACTGGAGCAACTA
The DNA here is from genome assembly GCF_011077185.1 of Oxyura jamaicensis. Classification (NCBI taxonomy): domain Eukaryota; kingdom Metazoa; phylum Chordata; class Aves; order Anseriformes; family Anatidae; genus Oxyura; species Oxyura jamaicensis. Next base: position 454,595 of record NC_048910.1, read on the forward strand.
CCAGGCTTCAGTAAGAAAGCAGGTTGGTGGGATGAAACAGAAGATACATAGATATGTGCAGTAAAGAGCAAGAGTCAGAAGAAGCCAGAAAAAATATTCTGATGAGTAAGAGGAAAGCTAGGTTGAAGTAGCATGAGAAGGCCTTTATTTCTCAGCATCAGCTGTAATGCCCAACTTATTTTAAGGTATGTACTTCTTTATTCCCAAATCAATTCATTTAGTGATCTGACAGTGTTTTCCATCCCACCCAAAATTCCCCAAACCATTTCTGCACGGTATACACTCCTTCAGGCCAAAATAGTATGCACAGATTCTCTCACTCTCTCAGCTCTCTAAGGACTGTCCTAAGCACTAAATGTCCTTCCAGCTCCCATCTACACCCCTACTTTCTCTTCCTTTATTTTCAACCATTTATTTTAGTCCCATGTCACATATTTACTTAGGGTGTGAGGAGGCACCAGATACAGCCTGACTGCCCATCCCTTCTGCAGCACCAGGAAAAAGCAGAGATTCGGGAACCAGGTGTGTTTACCAATGCACTCTCTCCACTCAGTGAGACAGGCACTCAGGTACTCAGGTAATGGGCATAGTAAGATGGATGGAAAAACAGAGTATGTCCAGGGATGGTAGATCTTTCAGTCTTTTCCCAGAGATTCACCTGCATTCTTTCTTCTTAATTATACTTTGCTTGTAGAGTTTTCAAATCTCCACTCATAACTACTTAGCTAATAGCTATCTGTTCATGTTACTTACCCTTTACAACACTGGATGCATTAGATGTGCTAATCTGTGCATCAAATTACTAACACAGTTTCACTAAGAAGTCTTACAGAACTGAAGAAGTCTCTCAAGGAAAAATACTTTATTTGGAACTTGAAAGTCTATGCAGTATAAACAAGGTATCAGATGCATCTATTTAAAACTTTCTCTCTGAGATGTTCCTTTATGCCATTTATGGACCCATGTTTTTCCCAAGATCAGTTACCTTTGCATCAGCACTTACCAGCTGACAGGCAGCCTGCCTCCAGAAATAGTGTGTCAAAGCAAAGTGACTCCTGTCCTCCATGTATGGCAGCAAATGACAAAGTGGGGATAAATTAATTTTCCATTCCACCTCTATTAATGTTCCATTTTGATCCTGATAATCCACCAGACTATACAGTGTGTTTAGTGGAGTTCTGCACAGTGCAATGTTGGAATTTTGTGTCTTTCCTGAATGTGTCATTTATAAGAGAAAATCTAATTGATATTTTTATTTTAAAAGTCTGCAGAGTTTTACTATATAAAAACGTCTACAATATCAGTGCTTTGTGCAAAACAGTGTATGACAGAAGCTTATTAATTAATAAATTAAAAAATAAAATAAAATATTTTATGATTGCTGTAAAATAAATACATATTATCAATTCCCTAATCTTTTTGACATCATCCGGCATAAATGGAATTGATTATGGCTAATTATAAATCCCCCAAAGTATGATTAGAGTCTTTGACCTTCAGCAAACAGGAATAGACCTCAACCTTTTAAACAGTTTAAACAAACAAATAAACAAAAAAATATGGACTATAAACTGAAGACTTCACATTATCTCTTTCCTGTTACTCTGTGTTATGGAAGACAGTGTGATGGCTCCAACCACTTTCAGTACTTCTGGTACTACACAGGATTGGTATCCAGATACCAAATGCTATCACTAGTGCCCAGTAACACTTCACATTGTTGAACTTGTTGCCCTCTGTAATATTAGATGAAAGAAAACAATGTAGAATCATAGAATCATATAATTCTTGAGGTTATAAGGGACATCAGGAGATTATCTATTACAGGTCTCCTGCTCAAAGCAGAGTCAAATAGAAAAGGATGCTCTAGTAAGTTTTAAATGCCTCCAGGGATAGACACTTCTCAATCTTTTAGTCAATGCATGAGGAATCTGTTTTGTTGTTGTTGTTGTTAATGGCCAGTTGAGTATGAGCAAACAGGGTGCTCTGGCAGCCAAAAGGGCCAACTATGTCCTGGGACCTCTGGAATGTACAGACTGGGTGATGGATGAGAGGCTGGAGAGAAATCCCATGGAAAGACTCACTGAGGTGATCAGCTCCAGGGCAGACACATTCTGCAGCAGAGCGGAGGATCGAGGCAGGCAGGGTTTTTTCCTGCATTGAGGCCACTGAAGGAGGCTGAGGGAGCCACTATGACCCAGAAGCCCTTGCAAGGGCAGCTGTCGAGGCACAGGCGGAGCCAGAAGCCCACCCCCTGCCATACAAAGGCAGCCCCTGGAGGGCACGTTGAACACAGCGGGCAAATGGGGCATGGTCTGTCAGGGCAATTCAAGCAGCAGTTCATGCAGGCAGGGCAAGCAGGGAGGTCAAGCAGGGTCAATCACAGTTCTGGGAAGGATGGTGTCCACCCACCAAGCCGGCTGGTCTGCAGCTGAAACTCAGAGGGGTGGGCCACAGCCTCCCCAGGGAGATGCCACAACTCAGACAGACCTCTTGAGGACTGAAAGAGAGGCCCACACCCTCAGTTCTGGGGAGCTCAAGTCCTAGTCTCATCTAGGGAGATCCTCCTAATGTGTGAAGGCAGAGGAGGATATCATAGGTGCAAGTGTGCCCAGCTGGATGAGCTCTTTAAACAGGCTCAGTTGCGAGGAGCTCACCAGGCAGTGTAGCATTCAGAAATCTGAGCAGGATAGTGACAAATGGTATTACATGCTGGCACGGTCCGAGCAACAGCCCTGCCTTACATCCAGGCAAGGGTTAGGGAAACAAGCTTGCAGCCCAAAACAAGCACATTTGAAAGACTCACAGGACAAGGGAGACTGGACCCTTGTCTCTGATTGGAGACAGAAGAGGAGTCTCCCCCCTGCCCCTGAAGTGCCCCTGCACTATAGATACGAGGTTCTAAGGCAGGAGAGAGGAGACTCTGGGAGAGCTATTGAAGACCTCAGAAAGACCAGCCACAGGGAACTCAGAAAGGATGACCACATAAAGTTGACTCAATCTCCCCCCAAAAGAACAGTGCCACAAAGAAAGCACGAAGAGTGTTAGTCATTGGAGATTCCTCTCTGAGAGGCACTGAGGCTCTCATTTGCCATCCGGACAATCTCTCCAGAGAGGTTTGCTGCCTGCCTGGGGCCCATATTCGTGATATTACAAAGAGACTACAGAGTCTGGTGGGTCCCAAAGACCACCACGCCTTCCTACTTTTTCAAGTAGGATCAATATCAAAAAGGGTTTTATGTTCCTTGGAAAGATGTTGAAGGCATTGGGACTGTGAGTAGTGTTCTCCTCAGTCCTCCCAGTTGGTGACTGGAACCCAGGAAGAAGGAGACAAACAGGCTGAGAGCTTATGGGTGAGAGTTAAGGACTACACCAATAAAGGACAGCTTGTGGTTGGGGTCTACCACAGGCTGCCTGATCAAGGGGAGCCTGTGGACAAGGCATGCTTGCTTCAACTACAAGAAGCATTGCACTCGCATGCTCTAATCCTGATGGGGGACTTCAACCACCTGGATGTTTGCTGGGAAAACTACACAGCAGGCTGTGAGCAATCCAGAAGATTTGTGGAGTGCATTGAGGATAATTACCAGGTCCAGGTACTAGACAAACCAACCAGAGGAGAAGTGTTACTTTACCTGGTGCTCAGCAACATGGACGAGCTCGTTAAAGAGGTCAAGACTGGAGGCTGTCTGGGACGCAGTGACCACACCCTGGTTGAGTTTGCAATCTCAAGGAATATGGGCCTGGCAAATAGCAAAGTCAGGGCCCTGAGCTTCTGAAGAACAAACTTCAAGCTATTTAAAGACCTAGTAGCTGAGATCCCCTGGAACACTACCCTTAGGGACAAAGTAGCTGAGCAGAGCTGGAGACTCTTTAAGGATGTTCTCCTTAGAGCACAAGAATTCTCCATCCCCCTGCATAAAATGTGGGCAGGGAGAGCAGACAACTGGGATGGCTGAGCAAGGACCCGGCTGGTCAAACTGAGGTGCAAGAAGAAAATGCACAGGCAGTGGAAGCAGGGACATGTGGCCTGGGAAGAGTACAGGGATGCGGTCCAGATGAAAGCCAAGGCACAGATAGAACAGAGTTTGGCAAGGCATGCAAAGAATAACAGGAAGGGATTCTATAGGTATATTGCTCAGAAAAAGAAAGGCCAAGGAGAGTGTACCCCCTCTGATGGATCAGAAGGGTGAACTGGTAATGACAGACATGGAGAAGGCTGAGGTACTCAACAACTTCTTTGCCTCAGTCTTCACTGATAGTCAGGCTTTCCAAGTCTTTCATTTTCCTGAACCTGTAGATGGAGGCTGGAGGAGCAAAGTCTCTCCCACTGTAAGTGAAGAGCACGTTCAAGACCACCTGATGAAAATAAATACATGCAAGTCTATGGGGCCTGATGACATGCATTGCAGGGTCCTGAACGAATTGACTGATGTAGTTGCCAAGCCTCTCTCCAACCTATTTGAAAAGTCCTGGCAGTCAGGTGAAGTCCCTGGTGACTGGAAAAAGGGAAACATCACTCTTTTTTTAAAAAAGGGTAGAAAGGAGGACGCAGGAAACTACAGAATGGTTAGCCTCACCTCTGTACCTGGCAAGATTATGGAAAAGATCCTCCTGGAAGTAGTGTTGAGGCACATGTAACACAAGGAGGTGATCCAAGAGAGCCAGCATGGCTTTACCAAGGGTAAATTGTGCCTGACCAATGTGGTAGCTTTCTACGATGGAGTGACTGCATCAGTTGACTGAGGAAGACCGATTGATGTCATCTACCTGGACTTCTGCAAGGATTTTGACACAGTGCCACATGGCATCCTGGTCTCCAAATTGGAGAGATATGGATCTTATGGGTGGACCATTCAGTCAATAAGGGGTTGGCTTGAAGGTCACACCCAGAAAATGGTGATCAATGGATGTATGTCCAAGTGGGGGCTGATGAGAAGTGGTGTACCGCAACGGTCTGTCCTGGAACTTCTACTGTTTAATATCTACATCAATGACATAGTGGGATCAAGTACACCCTCAACAAGTTTGCAGATGACATCAAGCTGAGTGGTGCTGATGATAAAATGGAAGGAATGGAGGCCATCCAAAGGGACCTGGACGGGCTTGAGAAATGGGCCCACAAGAACCTGATTAGGTTTAACAAGTTTAAATGCAGGGTGCTGTACGTTGGCCGGGGCAATCCCAGATGTGAGTACAGACTAGAAGAAGAACTCATTGAGATCAGCTCTGCAGAGAAGGATTTGGGGTTTCTGATGAATGAAAAGCATGACTTGAGTTGGCAGTGCATGCTTGCAGCCCAGAAGGACAACTGTGTCCTGGGCTGCATCAAAAGATGAGTGACCAGCAGGTCATAGAATCATAGAATAGCCTGGGTTGGAAAGGTCCTTAAAGATCATCTAGTTTCAGCCCTCCTACTCTGGGCAGGATTTCCAACCACTAGAGCAGGCTGCCCAGAGCTGCATCCGGCCTGGCCCTGAATGCCTTCAGGGATGGGGCATCCACAACCTCTCTGGGCAACCTGTTCCAGTGCCTCACCACCCTCTGAGAGAAAACCTTTCTCCTAATTTCTAACCTAAATCTCCCCTATCTTAGTTTTAAACCATTCCCTCTTGTCTTATCACTATCAACACATGTAAACAGGTGTTTCCCCTCCTGTTTATATGCTCCTTTCAAGTACTGGAAGGTCGCAATGAGGAGTCCCTGGAGCCTTCTCTTCTCCAAGCTAAACAAGCCCAGTTCCCTCAACCTTTCTGCATAGGAGAGGTGCTCCAGCCCTCTGATCATCGTAGTGGCCCTCCTCTGGACCCGTTCCAAGAGCTCCACATTGAGGGAGGTGATTGTCCTCTTCTACTCTGCCCTTGTGAGGATCCACTTGGACTGCATCCAGGTCTGGGACCCCCAGTGCAAGAAGGATGTGGGGCTGTTACAACAGGTCCAGAGGAGGGCCACGAAGATGATCTAGGGGCTGGAGGACTTCTCCTACGAAGGTAGGCTGAGAGAGCTGGGGCTGTTCAGCCTAAAGAAGAGAAGGCTCTGGGGTGACCTCATTGCAGCCTTTCAGTACTTAAAGGGGTCTTATAAAAAGAATGGAGAAGGACTCTTTACTCGGGTAGATAATGATAGGACAAAGGGGAAATGGTTTTAAACTAAAAGAGGGGAGATTTAGATTAGATGTCAGAAGGAAATTCTTAGCTCAGAGGGTGGTAAGGCACTGGAACAGGTTTCCCAGAGAGGTTGTGGATGCCCCATCCCTGGAGGTGCTCAAGAACAGGTTAGATGAGGGCCTGAGCAACCTGGTGCCATCCCTGCCTATTGAACTGGGTGATCTTTGAGGTCCCTTCCAACCTAGGCAATTCTATGATTTTATTATTCTATGATTCTATGAAAGGGAACTGGGGGTTTTGCTTGACATCAAGTTGAGTATGAGTGAACCGTGTGCCCTGGCAGCCAAAAGGGCCAACCATATCCTGGACTGCATCAAGTACAGTATAACTAGACAGTCAAGGGAAGTGACTGTTCCACTCTGCTCTGCATTGGTACTCCCTCACCTCAAGTACTGTGTGCAGTTTTATGGTGCCACAAAATAATAAAGTATAGAACTATTAAAGAATGTCCTAAGGAGGGCTATGAAGATGGTGAAGGGACTAAAAGGAAAGAAATATGAGCAGCGGCTGAGGTAACTTGGATTGTTCAGCTTAGAGAGGAGGACACTGAGGGGTGACCTCATAGATGTTTACAGCTTCCTCACAGTGGGGGAGCAGAGAGGGAGGTACGGATCTCTTCTCACTGCTGACCCAAAGAAATGACATGGAATTACATCAGGGGAGGTTCAGGTTGGGTATTAGGAAAAGGTTCTTCAACAACGATGAAAGGTCTAGAGGGGAAGGCATATGAGTAGCGGCTAAGGTCCCAAGTTTGTTCACCCCAGAGAAGAGAAGGCTGAGGGGAGGCCTCATGGCAGCCTGCAGCTTCCTCACAAAGGGGAGTGGAGGGGCAGGTACTGATGACTGCTGTCTGGGCCAGCAACAAGACCCAAGGGAAAGGCATGGAGTCCCTCTCTCTATAGCATTGTTTTTTTATAGTAAAGCCTTCTAGCAGGCCTTAACTGGACTGCAAGTGTAATAACCTCTACTAGAGATATTTTGGCAGTCTTAGACTACAAGTGAATGACAAGCAGGTTTGGAAAGCACCACAGTCAGACTGGCTTGTGAGACACAAACCTTAGCATTTCTCATCTATTTTGAACACATTAAATAACCAGCCAGTGTTGACACGTAGGAAGCTTGTTGGAAAGCAAATCAGTCACAGTAGAAGAGAGAGGAACCTATCAAAATAGATAGGATTCAAGAAGGCAAACAGCTTTGCCTAATGGAAAGTAAAGCAGAGTAGAAGGGTGAGGAGCCCTTCAAAACAGGTAGGACAACGAGGCAAAATATCCTGTTCAGGAACCTCTATCTTCTTTCTGAGTAGAATCTAACTTATCATAAAATCATAGAATATTTTGAGTTGAAAGGGACCCACTAGGATCACAGGAAGTTGTGGGGAGCTGGGGGACGGCTTCTTCTCGCAGATAACTAATGATGGGACTAGAGGGAATGGCTTCAAGTTGCACCAGGGGAGGTGTAGGTTGGAAATTCGGAGACATTTCTTCTCAGAAAGAGTAGTCAGGCCTTGGAACAGGTTGCCCAGGGAAGTGGTGGCATCACCAAGGGAAGGTTGGACCTAGTGGTTAGGGACATGGTTTAGTGGGTCACATTGGTAGTAGGAGGAAGGTTGGACCAGATGGTCTTGGAGGTCTTTTCCAACCTTAATAATTCTATTATTCTATGATACTACTGAGTCCAACTCCTGGTTCCACAAAGGACCAATGAAAAATCAGACCATATGCCTGAGAGCACTGCCCAAACGTTAATTGAACACCATCAGGCTTGCTGCTGTGACCACTTCCTTGGCAAGCTTCTTTCAGTGCCTGAACACCAGCTCTGTGAAGAACCATTTTCTAATACCCAGCCTGGACCTCCCCTGTCACAGCTCCATGCCATTCCCTCTGGTCCCATCACTGGTCACCAGAGAGAAGAGATCAGTGCGTGCCCCTCTGCTCCTCCTCATGAGGAAACTATAGACAGCAATGAGGTCACCTTTCAGTGTCCTTGTCTCTCGGCTGAACAATGCAAGTGACCTCAGCCACTACTCATACACCTTCCCCTCTAGCCCTTTCACCATTTGTGTAGCTCTCCTTTGGATGCTCTGTAATAGTTTCATATCCTTATTATAGTGCAGTGCCCAAAACTGTACACAGTACTCAAGTTGGGGATGCGCTAGCCTGGAGTGGGACAATCACTTCCCCCATCCAGCTAGTTATACTGTGCTTGATGCACCCCAGGATACGGCTGGCCCTGTTGGCTGCCAGGGCACACGGTTGACTCATATTCAATTTGCTGCCAGCCAAACACCCAGATTCCTCTCCGTGGGGTTCCTCTCCATCTTCTTGTCCCCCGGTCTGTAAGTACATTCAGGATTGCCCTGTCCCAGGTGCAGAATCTGGCACTTGCTCTTGTACAATTTCATACTGTTGTTGATTGACAAGCCCTCTCAACTGTCACAATTTCTCTTTAAGGCCTCTCTACCCTTGAGGCAGTCAACAACTCCTCCTAATTTAGTGTCATCTGCAAACTTAGTACGTATTCTTGTCCTGCGTCCAGGTAGTTTATGAAAAAATTAAAGGGAATTGGCCCTAAAACAGAGCCCTGTAGAACCCCACTTGTGACTTGCTGCCAACCTGATGTAACCCCATTTACCATAACCTCTTGGGCCCGACCTGTCAGGTAATTGTTGACCCATTGTATTTTGTACTTGTCTAGCTGTATGCTGGACATGGAAGGATACTGTGAGAAACACCCACTGAAAGCTTTGCTGAAATCCAAAAGACCCTTTCTGCTGGCTTCCCTTGGTCAAAGAGATGGGTAATCTTCTCATAGAACGACATTGAGTTTGTTAGACAGGACTTTCCCCTTGTGAACTCATGTTGGCTATGACAAATGACTGCATTATCTTTCAAGTGTTTTTCAGTAACTCCCAGAATTATCTTCTGCATAATTTTACCAGGTACTGAATTGAGACTGACAGGCCTGTAATTACCAAGGTCTTCTTTCTTGCTCTTCTTGAAAACTGGGACAACATCTGACAGCTTCCAGTTGACAGGGACCTCTCCAGATTCCCAAGATGGTTGCAAAATAATGGAGAGAGGTCTTGTGGTCAGGTGAATTGTGGGGCTCCATAGGTATAAGTGCATTCAGCTGGGGCAGCAAATACCACAGAAGTTCATAGCTGGCTGGGTGTTTATCATTCCTGCAGTCATGGTCCTGTAATACAGGGCTCCTGGAGTCCTAGGGGCCATCATCATCTGTGTTACAGACAGAGGGAAAGAAGGCATCAAACATTCCTGCTTTATCTATGTCTCTATTTGTGAGGTGACCAACTTCATCAAGTAATAGACCAAAAATAGACCAATCTCTGGTCCTCCTTTTGTTGTTAACATAATTTTAAAAGACCTTTCTATTGTACTGGCCATCTTCAACTCTAATTGAGCCTTGGCCACATGAATTTTCTCCCTATGCTGTCAAACAACATATCTGTAGTCCTCCCTTGTTACCTGACTTTGTTTACAATGTCCATACACTTTCCTTTTCCACCTAAGCTCTAGAAGATCCCTGCTCAGCCAAGGTGGCGCCCTTCCATGCCTGCTTGACTTCCGATGTTTTGGAATCATCTGCTCCTGTGCTCTAAAGATATAGCTCTTAAAAAGTGACCAGCACTGATGGCACCCAATAACTTCAAAAGCAGTTTCCCAGGGAACCTTACTAACTAGTTCCCTGACCAGCTGGAAGTCTGCTCCCTCCATATCCAGGACTGAAGTTTTGCTGGCATTTTTTCTCTTCCCAGGAAAGTGTTTAAACTCAACTACTTCTTGGCTACAGTGGCCAAGATGGCTGCCAATTGCCACTTTACCCACGCACATTTCAAATATTCTCTAGTGTACCCTGTACCTCTTGGAGATGACAGAATGATCTAACTAACAAACCATTCTTTGACACAGTCTCCCATAGGATCATACTGGACAAAATATCCAGCATATAGCTAAACAGAAACATCATACGATGGGTGAGCAATTGGCTGATGGGCAGGGCTCAAAGGGTTGTGGTAAATGGGGCCACATCAAGCTGGTGGATGGTCATTGGTGGGGTCCCCCAAGGCTCCATTTAAGGGCCAGTCCACTCCAATGTTTTTATAAATGATTTGGATATAGGACTAGAAGGTGTTTTAAGCAAATTTGCTGATGACACTAAACTTGAAGGAGTTGTGGACTCTGTTGGGGGTGGAAAGGCCTTGCAGAGAGATCTGGACAGACTGGAGAGCTGCGCAGTCACCAACCACATGAAGTTTAACAAGAGCAAATGCTGGATCCTGCACCTGGGATGGGGCAACCCTGGCTATACTTACAGACTGGGTGATGAGATGCTGAAGAGCAGCCCCGCAGAGAGGGATCTGGGGTTTGTGGTTGACAGCAAGTTGAATATGAACCAGCAGTGTGCCCTGACAGCCAGCAGGGCCACCCGTATCCTGGGGTGCATCAAGCACGGCATTGCTAGTCAGTCGAGGGAAGTGATTGTCCCTCTCTACTCTGTGCTGGTGTGGCCTCACCTCAAGTACTGTGTGCAGTTCTGGGCACCACAGTACAAAAAGGATGTAAAACTGAGTGGAGGGACAGGCACTGATCTATTCTCCTTCGTCACCAGTGATAGGACTCATGGGAATGGTGTCAAACTGAGGCAGGGGAGATTTAGACTAGACATCAGAAAAAGAGGGTGGTCGCACACTGGAACAGGCTCACCAGGGAAGTAGTCACTGCACCAAGCCTGTTGGAGTTTAAGAAGCGTTTGGACTGTGCATTAAGTCACATGGTCTAAAATTTTGGGTAGACCTGTGTGGTGCCAGGAGCTGGACTCGATGATCCTTATGGGTCCCTTCCAACTTGGGATATCCTATGATTCTATGATTCTTCAACCCATGGCATGCCATGCCATAGCTTATCACCGTCAAGCATGATTTTATCCTTTTGCTCTCTTCAAGTCTAGTTTAAAGCTCCTTCAATGGGCCTTGCTAAGTCATAAGCAAAAATTCTTTTCCCCCTTTGAAAAAGGCTCATCCCATCAAGCACCAGGAGGTCCACTATCATGTAGACCATCCAGACCATCCCATGATCAAAATTCTGCTAAATTTAGACAGGACAAACTAAGACATGTTTAGATACACTGTTCTCTCAGGTACCTAAGTAGTTAGTAAGTAGTTATTTGACTTATAAAATATACATACATAATAAAGAAGTACTCTTTTCTGTTCAAGAGTTCTTTATAGTCACAGAAACAACTCAAGCAAAAACTTGATTAAATTCTCAAATATTTTCTTTTCAGAACAACAGAAATTCCTAGATGTCAGCATGAGGCATATCTGGCTGGTCATGACTGATCTCCATTTCTTTGCACAAATTAAGTAAAATATTTCCCTCTTCAACAATTATTATGATGTAATTTTAATTACATCAGAGAACATAGTCACTTTTTAGTCTATGTCCTTTATTACTTTGAAGAGGAAATGGGTTATCAAAGTTGCTATTACTGATATACTTTCTGAACCTTTAACTTTCACACCAATTCCTGGTCTTTGATTCTTTCAGGTATTCATTTTGCTTGTCCAATTTTTTGGACCGTTTTTTATTCCATGTAGAATCTCAGAAAAATTGAGATTGAAAGACAGCTGTGGAAATCACCTAGTGCAACTCTCTCAGTCAAATAAGGTGAACTTTATTTAGCATGTTGCTGTGGACGTTGAGTACAGAAGCATGCCAGAATCACTTGTCTGAGCAGCCCCTACTTATCTTTCTTCAGGTGCAATTCACCCTGATGGTGAATATTTATATCTGATGCCTTTAGCTTTACCAGTCTCTGCGCTTCTAAGACATCTGTAGACCAGGTTACCCCTGCTTCCAATTAGATGGCTTACATGTCATTGATTGTCTCTGATTGTGTTATATATATTTTGAAGTACATTTTTATCTCTGGGTTGCTTACTCTGAAGAATTATTCCCTGGGAATTCTGTCCCAGGGAATAGTACAGAGATACTAGCCTGGGGATATTTGCTGTTCTGCTCTCCATAACTCATGTGTGAAGAAAAGATTTGGGATGGGAAGAAAACTGTTTTTTTTTTTTTTTTTTTTTTTTTTTTTTTTTTTTTTT